>NW_027128523.1:27244-62352 GCF_037325665.1 Littorina saxatilis
AAAAAAATCTCAAAGTTTTGAGACAGGGAAGCAACCCCGTTTATTGAACTTGGCTAAGACATAACGAACATAGACCCGGATCGAACTTGACGTCACCGTAAATTGTCTTTCCCCAACCCGCATTAATGCGTGCACACAGAAACTGCTGCGTAGTGCGCAGGTTATGCAAGGAACAATACTGTCCCTTTTCCAGCCGAAGGAATTGTTGGCGATATTTCAAGATCGACGTTCTGTTTTTGTTCTGCGCCGAGCAACATATACCCATCTGAAAAACGAATGCTTTTTCTGTTTCGTTGTTTGGTACGAGCAGAATGCGGGTAACTGTTAATCGTTTACTACTTCACTTTCCACATTGTCAGCCATTTCATGTGTTTTCATGTGTATCTAGTGGATTCCGATCCTTTCAGTTGTTCCAGACTCAGATAGGACATGTCATGCTGACAAATGTCTACAATTAAAGTGATGGAAACTCCCCACCTCTTCCTCTCGCTCTCTGTCTTTCTCTCTTTCAAAAGCCCTCCCTAGCAGAGCAGAATAAATAAATAGAACTTGACAAAGACAAGGACGTGAAAAGTATACACGTTCAAGAAAAAAAAGTAACAATACGCATGTCCTCAGGAAGTTTCCAACTCCATCTCTCTCACTCTGTGTCTGTCTGTCTGTCTGTCTCTTTCTCTCTCTCCCCCTTTGCCCCACCCCTCCCCTGTGTGTGACAAAAACCAGTTCCTTCCGAGTAGCAACCGTAGATAGAACTTGACAAAGACACGGACGTGAGGACGACACAAGTGACGAGAAAGAAAAGCAACAATGCCTAGATCTTCGGGCAAAGAGTTCTCATCGCCAGAACTTTTCGCACTCGACAAAACGTCTTCCGACGCAGACCGAAATGGAGAAAGGAAACAGACGCCATTGAGATGTTTCAAGGAAGCGAGTGCGTTCTGTATTGTAGAGCCTGTCTGGGGGCAAAGAAAAATGTATCTTGGGGATAAAAATGTAACAGAACCCTGGACGGAAGACCAGCTACAATCCAATAAAAGCAAGAAGTATGGACAGCGGAGAAAGAGCATAAAAACGGTTACAAAAGAGACTGACATCAAAGGAAAACAAAAGAAAAGAAGGGATAACATACAGAACTGAACTTGAAGGAATGAAGGAAGGAAGAAAGAAAGTGAAGGAAAGGAACACGGTAAAGGAATGGGAAAGGTCGTCTTTCTTTGTAAAACAAAGTTGTAAAGAATGAAACCGCAAACACACGCAAACACATACAAAAGACACACACTGACACAGAACCAGTCCTCTTGTTTTTAACCTTGTCCTCCTCTCGAACACTCGCGCATACACCTCTCCCTCTACCCCCCCCCCCCACACACACTAATATCACAAGAATTTATCGCCATAATAATAAATTCACTATTAATCCACTTTGTCTGTTTGCTCTCGAGTGATTGATTGCTTTCATGTTACTGATACGAACAGCAAAAATTAGTATTGAAATGATCAATCTACTGACTACTTAATAATCTATATCTCTCACTCTCTCTTTCTCCCTCTCTCTCATTTCATTTCGTCTCTCTATATAAATCCCCCTCCCCTCTCTCTCATTCTCCAAATCTCCCTCCCAGAAGAACAATCTCTCTTCCTCCCTTCCCCCTCTCTCTCACTCTCGTCTCTCTGTCTCCCTCCACCCCCCCTCTCTCTTTTTCAGTCTCCAAATCTCAATCCCAGAAGAAATCAGACACGCAAACAAGAAAAAAACAAACCACAAGCTTTCAGATAAAATAGAGTTCCAGGGAAAACTCGATCCAAACAATCCACAACAGCTATCAGTTTCAAGTCGTGGTGACAATCTACGAGTCGCCCCGAGTAGTAATGAAATATTGATTTTCCAAGTGGAATAAGATATACTGTTTCCCTTTTTTTTCAAGATAGCTACAGGTACAATTGCAAGCAGCAGTATCAAATCGTTTTATTCATTCCACTGGCCATGATGTTGAAATGTAGGGGTTTAAAACAAGGAGGCTGGCATCTTCTGTCAATTTTCTTTCTTCCGACAGACAGACAGAAAGACATACATACAGACAGCTATATAAGTGGAAGAACGATTAAAGAAATATGTCAATCTTCAAACTCAAACACAGAGTAACGTAAAACATTGTCAGACTTACATAAATACACACGTACAGACAATGACAATGACAATGACAATTCTTTATTTTACGAGGGTAACAGAATAAGCATTGGTATACTTTTTTGCATCTGGCCCTCGCCCTAAAGAGGGACTAAATCTACTATAAAAACTACTACTACTACAATACTTATATAATTAGTAAAACAGTAAGAGAGAGAGAGAGAGAGAGAGAGAGAGAGAGAGAGAGAGAGAGAGAGAGAGAGAGAGAGAGAGAGAGAGAGAGAGAGACTTGTACCCCCCCCCCCCCCCCACACACACACACACTTACGGCGGCCGGCAGGGTGGTTATCCATAGTCCGAGATGGGTAGGCCTGGCGGGACGCACATGGTCGCGTACGGCAGCCAAACCTGGGGTGCACGGAACGGGTACCTCGCCGACACCCGTAGTAACCACGCACACACACACACACCCCGAAACTACAGGGTACACACACCCCGAAGGCTTCACCACATGGAGCAACTTGTCCTCAGCCTACACAACACTTTGCAGAGGATCACACCCTTCTCATCGACAAGTTGTTTACATGTAGTATTCACGCAATCAAAGTTATCACCAAACCGGCTAATTTGTCAAAATTGCACACAGCAGTTGATCAGTCGAATTTAGGTCGAAGATTTTAAGCACGTGCAAAAACAACAGGGTCAGACCCTTCTAATCAACAGGATGAAGGAGTATTCACACAATCGTAGTTATCACCGGACAGGCTAAATTGTTAAGACTTCACACTGCACTTGCACAGTAGAATTTAGGTAGACAAGTTCAAGCACGTGCACTAAACACTTTGCAGAATAACACACCCTTCTGTACACGACAGGGTGCATTGACAAACCGGTGAAATCACCACATGGGTCAAATTGTTAGCGTGGTACGTAACATTAGAATTTGGGTTGAACAGTGTATTGACTTATCACGTGCACTCAGCTATTCTATGCACTGTCACCGAAGAAGAGCAGGTGGATTCCTGGGGGTGATTCATTGAGTTATGTCGTTTTTGTTTTAGTTATTCTTTCTTTCTTTCTTTGGTGTTTAACGTCGTTTTCAACCATTCAAGGTTATATCGCGACGGGGAAAGGGGGGAGAGGGGATAGAGCCACTTGTCAATTGTTTCTTGTTCACAAAAGCACTAATGAAAAATTTGCTCCATGGGCTTGCAACGTAGTACAATATATTACCTCACTGGGAGAATGCAAGTTTCCAGTACAAAGGACTTAACATTTCTTACATACTGCTTGACTAAAATCTTTAAAAAAAATTGACTATATTCTATACAAGAAACACTTAACAAGGGTAAAAAGAGAAACAGAATCCGTTAGTATGCTGGGGAGCATCGGGTAAATTCTTCCCCCTAACCCGCGGGGGGTGTTTTAGTTATTCTCCAGAGCTTTGCAACAGTGGAAACCATTTTACGAAGTTGACATTTCTTTACTCAACTGAGATATTGTAACCATACAAATTGAATCCATTAATAAGAACTGGTTATATAATATATATATCTTTGGCCTACAGATAAAGAATGATATATATTTGCACATATGTGACCCTCCACCACGGAATGAGTCGCATGTCACCTTTGCATGAATTTCATATTTTTACATTTTCCTAAAGAGTTTGTTATGCTCTATCCAGTGGTGAAAAACGTTTTTAGAAAAGAGCAAAACTGTTTGAGTTATAAGCCTGTGAACTGTAGGTGACCCTCACACTGTTAGCAGACACTCCCCGGACTTACATTAAGCCTAGCGCAGAACCGCGCGAGGTGACATGCGACTCATTCCGTGGTGGAGGGTCACATATTTGCACATTTTGTTTGGTCTACATTCAGTACATTACAAGGGTTTAAAGCACGTCAACTTCGTAATATGGAAACCAAAGGATGTGACATAGAGTTGAACACTTACAATGATTTATTATTAAAACAAAAAAGAGAAATATATACTATGTTTTTTGTTGCATGTCAGAACCATTATCTAGCTGGAATATTACTGAAAACTGTACAGAGAATACATTGCTGTTGCCATTTAATATACGTTATACTCATTTAAAGGACTTGAAAATGCATGTCACAAAATGGTACACTGCTCTGGTGAATAACCCATAGATGTCAAAACAATTTTCCACTTGAAAATCTACACAAATGCGCCGTTTTCCCCAAACTGGCCCACATTCTGGCCCACATTCTGGTCCACATTCTAGCCCCGTGTTTCACGTGCTCGTAGCTTGGATTGGACACAGGTTATTGATTACGGCGTCCCTCATGGAAAGATGATGAGCGAGTGAGGAGTTTGGCCAACTTTGGAGAGCGCTGATTGATTCTGGATAACCCTGCAACTCGCCAAATTGCCCACTTGAGCGTAAAGATGTCAGACTACAGCCAGTGCACGCCAATTTTTGTCGAGGAAATGGGAGTGCGCGAAATTAGCGAGAAAACAGACTGCCAGTTAGAGGTTGGTCTGTGTATCCGACAAAGAGAATCAGCCCATCAAAAAAAAGCAGAATCCGGACAAATTCAACGTCTTACAAACTGTAGACAAATGTGTTGTCTACGCCTTATCCCTTAAAAAACAACCTAGCTTAAAATTCCATGCAAAATACTAAATATTTATAGACGGAATATATACGTATCTAAAACTTTTAAAACATTTTTCACAGAATCTATTAACACATTTACCCAGAAAAGCATTCTTGGTTTAACTTCCACGGAGATAATCTGTACATGAACACAGAATCTACGCATCTCACACACTTTTTGAATACCTTTGACAACCTCCAGTTACACGAACTTTTCCCAAACAAAAACAAGCTTAATAAACCTCGACGCAGAATAATCAGTATGTGAAGACAGAATCAAAGCTTCCCCATTACTTCTTGAATACCGTTGACGACATCTCGCTACGCGAACTTAGCCAAAAACAAAACCAGTCTTGATAAATCTCGACGCAGAAGTAATCAACATCTGAAGACACATCTAACCACATGACCTTTTGCAAGCAGAAGCAACCCTGATTATCTTGTACGCAGACTAATCAACATCTAGAGACAACATCTATCTACTAGACCTATTCCGAGCATAGGCAGCAGCGATAATCTTGGACGCAGAATAATCAGTTTAGAAACAAGCCAGAGCAAGAGCAAGAGCGAGAGAGATGGAAAACTAAGCGTGTGAAGACAACAAGTCTCGGCGTGTCAATAGAGAGAGAGAGGCGACAGGGATAATGTCGCCTCTGACGCCAGATGGCGCGGGCCGTAAACACTGAGTTAATGGGTGTAAAGCAGTGTGCTTTGCAACACACATTTGTGGGAATCTTTCACACTTCATAAAAGGCAACGTGGCGTTAGAGACAAATAGGCAGAACAGGAAAAGTGAGATGTTTCTCAGCTTTCTATCTCCGTCTCTCTCTCTTTCTGGGTAAAAAGGGTGAATATTGGGAGAGTAAGTGAGGGAAAGGGGGGAACCAGGTGGGGGTGTTTGCTTCTTTCAGCTTGGTTGTCTGGCTGTCTTGCTTCATTTCTGTCTACTCTCTCCCCCCCCCCTCCTCTCTCTCTTTCTCTCTCCCTCTCTCTGTGCTGAAGCATTCTAACGAGCAGCTATTCTGTTCTCAAACAAAATCTCAAAAAATAAATGAGGCGTTGGATGGGGTTGGGGGAGGGGTTGAACAGGGAAGGTGAGATGTTTCTCAACTTACTCCGGTGAAGCATTGGAAAGACAGGCGATTGGTCTCAGCTAAAATTCCCCGACATCATAAAGTAAGTATAACCAATACATGAATAAAAACGCCGGAAGGGCAAGGGATATTTTCCCAAACTGGCTCTGCTGAATTGTTAAAAAAAAACTATTCCCCCTGTAAAGGCTGTTCTAATTTGAGTCAATTTCAACTTGGCAAAGACTTGCTGAAGTCTTTTTACCGAAACTTCAGTGCCAAAGCTTCGTGCAGTCAGCTTCGCGAAGTAGACTTCGCAGAATTAATTTGAGGCTTAAAGGATAACGCAGTGACTCTAATAGAGCTTAGCAGGAGGACGAATTTTTTCAGGTCGTTCACAATCCAAAATAAACCTTTTTTTCAAAATCGACTCACATGGACTTCTTCATGGAAATCTTCTCAGGACACACAGACAAACTGAAGGGAATACGGAGAAGCAGGGAGAGAGACATGACATGAATGAGTTAATGTATTTATTCCGCCATCATGCTAACCCTTGTTTTGTAATTACTATGATTGCTTAAAATAAGCATTATATGCTTGAGTATGTAATCATCCATGCATTGTTCTTGTCATGATTAAAATTGAATAAAGTTCTGTTTTAACCAGACATGACTCCAACAAACGATACGGACATTCCACGATGATTCTGCGACTTGCAAAAAGGAAACTAGACAGTTTCAATACACATCCCAGGACTCCATCCCTTGAGACATTTGGGATACTTTCCAGTGTCATGAATAAAGAAAGGCAGGTCAGCACAGGTTAGCAGACACCGCCAATGGAAGAGAGATCCGCTGCCTCAATACCCCTCATCTCATGCATCAACTGATAGTCACTCCTAAACCCTTTCCGTTCAACTGAAGGCATTTTGAGCACTAGCAAACGCGTACGTACTCGGCGAGGAAGGAAGCTGATACCCAAACCTCAAGAGAAAGCGTCTCCAACAGCTATTGCTGATGACAAAAAAAAGAAGGTTTACAATGTGTTTGCTTTTTTTCCCGGTATGCAGGAGTCGATTTACATTCAATCTACATTCATGTTTGAGCTTATCCCGGAATAAAGTCTTCAACCTCGACTCCGCCATACCGGCAAGGATAATTATTAGAGTGCAGAGAGTGCAAAGCAAAACTCGTTACCACAGAGATACTGGCGATAGAGGTCCTGGTTGCCTCATGTTCTAACTCTGAGACTCGGTCCAATGCCAAGCAACGACTCAATCATGGGAAGTGCAGCACACACAACTGTAGAATCAAAACAGGAAGAAAGGATAACTAGTGATTTTGGAGCGTGAGCAGTCTATTTGTTTTGGTGTGTGTGTGTGTGTGTGATGAAGTAGCTCGTAAAAACCACAACAGCAGAAAAGTGTGGGAGAAAGATTCGCAGAACGTAGTTTCACCAGACCTTTTTTTGTGTGGCCTAACTAGTGATTTTGGAGCGTGAGCAGTCTGTTTGTTTTGGATCGTGTGTGTGTGATGAAGTAGCTCATAAAAACCACAACAGCAGAAAAGTGTGGGGGAAAGATTCGCAGAACGTAGTTTCACCAAAACCTATGACAGCGTATCAAAATTACAACAGCAAAAAAATGAAAAGGAAAGAGTAGCGGAAAGACGTAGCTCATGAACTGAACACCCACGACAAGGTAACAAAACTGTAAGAGCAGAACAATCGTACAGAAAAGTACGAAGTCGTTCACTGGATCAAAACCTCCAACAGCATATCAAAACTACGGCAGTAGAACAGTAAAAAGTAAAAAAAGTAGCGGAAAGACGTAGCTCATGAACTGAAAACCCTCGACAAGGTAACAAAAACAGCAACAGCAGAAAAGTGTCGAGGAAAGAATGGCACAAAGTAGCTAGTTACCTACATCAAAACCTATGACAGCATAAGAAAACTAAAACAACAGAACAGTCTGTAGGAAAGAATTAGTTGATGAACTGAAAACCCACGACAAGGACTGGTAACAAAGCTGCAACAGCAAAAAAGTGTATATAAAAGAATAGCACAAAGTAGTTCACTGCATCAAAACTACAACAGCACCAAAATGAAAAGGAAAGCGAAGCGGAAAGACGTAGCTCATGAACTGAACACCCACGACAAGGTAACAACACTGTAAGAGCAGAACAATAGTACAGTAAAGAATAGTACGAAGTCGTTCACTGCGTCAAAACCTCCAACAGCATATCACAACTACGGCAGTGGAACAGTAAAAAGGAAAGAGTAGCGGAAAGAAGTAGCTCCTGAAGTGAAAACTCACGACAAGGTAACAAAACTACAACAGCACCAAAGTGTATATCAAAGAGTAGCGGAAGGATGTAGTTCATGAACTGCAAACCCACGACAAGGTAACAAAACTGTAACGGCAGAAAAGTAGAGGAAAGAATGGCGGAAAGAAGGCACAGCGCCAGATCAATACTTCGACACAGCGACGGTTAACAGGGGCAAATAGCACGTGCACACAGTAGGAAAACTGCCCCCTGTCACTCTCACAGACCGCTGCCCACTTAACCACACACTATGGGCGGACTGACTCGCTCACAACATCGACAGCCAAAAAGTCACAAAACTCACAACACTCTCGCTTCGTCTTAAAACAGAGGATGTCATGAAACAGCCACTTCTGGGCAAAGAACGGCCACCTACTTTGGGATACAGAGGATGTCATGAAACAGCCACTTCTGGGCAAAGAACGGCCACCTACTGTGGGACACAGAGGACGTCATGAAACAGCCACTTCTGGGCAAAGAACGGCCACCTACTTTGGGACACAGAGGACGTCATGAAACAGCCACTTCTGGGCAAAGAACGGCCACCTACTTTGGGATACAGAGGATGTCATGAAACAGCCACTTCTGGGCAAAGAACGGCCACCTACTTTGGGACACAGAGGACGTCATGAAACAGCCACTTCTGGGCAAAGAACGGCCACCTACTGTGGGATACAGAGGATGTCATGAAACAGCCACTTCTGGGCAAAGAACGGCCACCTACTTTGGGATACAGAGGACGTCATGAAACAGCCACTTCTGGGCAAAGAACGGCCACCTACTTTGGGATACAGAGGACGTCATGAAACAGCCACTTCTGGGCAAAGAACGGCCACCTACTTTGGGACACAGAGGACGTCATGAAACAGCCACTTCTGGGCAAAGAACGGCCACCTACTTTGGGATACAGAGGATGTCATGAAACAGCCACTTCTGGGCAAAGAACGGCCACCTACTGTGGGATACAGAGGATGTCATGAAACAGCCACTTCTGGGCAAAGAACGGCCACCTACTTTGGGATACAGAGGACGTCATGAAACAGCCACTTCTGGGCAAAGAACGGCCACCTACTTTGGGATACAGAGGATGTCATGAAACAGCCATTTCTGGGCAAAGAACGGCCACCTACTGTGGGATACAGAGGATGTCATGAAACAGCCACTTCTGGGCAAAGAACGGCCACCTACTTTGGGATACAGAAGAATGTCAAGCAATCAGCGATCTATACGGATAGGGGTGTTCAAAATTCAGCTATTTTCAAACACATGGTCTTCCAGAACAATCTACTTGTGTTCAGAGTTTATTCCACAGTTGGCTGCTTCTAGAGTATTCGGCATTCAACTACTTTCAGACACCAAAATTCCGCCAATCAGCTACTTGAAACAAAGAATTGTCAACAGTCATCCACTTCCTGAGTATGTATATATCACAGTCCCGCAGAGCCACATAGCTTGAATGGACGTCAAAAACCAACAAGTCCAGATTATTTCATAGCTACCTAGTTCTGAGTATACAGGATAGAATTTTCAACATTCCGCCACTTTTGGCCAGAGAGCATTCACCTTACATGACAAGACCTTGGATTCAAAGACCGCGCAAAGTTCAACGAGCGCGCAAACCAGATGTTCCTTACACTCTAAGAGTTGTACACCCACACTGCGTCATCTTAATCAAGCAGGTTCGTCGTGTTGATGCTGACATACCTGTCGAAACATTATCACAGGCTCAATATCCGTGTCACGGCAAAAGGCTTCCGATCTGACACCTGTCAACTGCGCAGTATCTCACTCAGAGACACGCGTGGACACAAGCGTTGACAAGAACTTACAGGTGAACAAGCTGCGCTGAACCATCACACACGTGGCGACACGGTATTTGACGTCACGGTTTGACAGCGAGCTTCTGACAAACACGCGCACGTGAACAAGGTTCCACCTCCTTGAAACTCCCACTAGGTTCCACCTTCGTCAAAGTTGTCCACGAAGCACACACGAAATGATGCAGCCACAGTCTTTAACAAAAGCACAGACATGTCCACATCACATTCTCCTTCACGACTTCTTCTTCTCAATTTTCAAACACAACACGCAACATTTCTCTTTTTCTGGAAAGACTCTACACAATTTTACAAGAACTATTGTCTTCTCAGCAATATTTCGAACACACAACAACACATCATTTCTCTTTTCCTGGAAAGACTCGGCGAAACAAAACAAGTAACACAGGCGGCAGTAACAAAGTTGCCCCTTCACAGCTTTGCCTCACCCCCCGTCAAGCAACAGGGAGAGAGAGTCCGTCAAGCAACAGGGAGAGACGGAGAGTCGCAGCTCCGAGGTAAAGCACTGAGGTCTTCTCTCCCGATCCTGCAAGGACTCAGGGAGGAAAAAACACGGGAGGAAAAAAGCCGGGAGGAGGGGGAGGAGGAGACAGGGAGGCGAGAGTTGACAGCGCAATCGGGGGGGACCTCAATATCCCTTCAGCTACAGGTCTGAATAACGCTCAACACGGTACGGTATCCCCCCCCCCCCAGCCCCCCTCTCTCATCCCCCTTCCCTGCAAGTCGCCTGTTATCCCAGAGTTCGCGTTGGTGCCAGAGCGAGGCGCGCGTGCCATCAATACACGTGATCGATCACAAGTTGACCTATGAGAAGGCAGCTTGCTTCTCTCTCTGAGTAGAAGGGTGGTTGTGGCGGTGTTGCGTTGGTCACTTGTGTGGATATAATGATGAAGTGTATAATTAATTATACGGGTGAGCTAGTGCTTGTTTAGCGAACGCACAATGCGCGTTAACGTTTTGGCGTGTGCGTGTGTAAATATGGGGAGCGATATTGGTGTGCATGCTCACGCAGCCGAAGTGAGTTAAATGGAGATCTTGGGGTATTGGACGTGCTTATGGAAAATGCAGTAACGCGTTCGCGATCGCGATCGCGATCGCTAGTGCACGCACGCACGCACGCACTCAGCTCAGGCACGAACGAACGAACGCACAAACACACACACACACGCTTTCTATCTCTCCCTCGTCTTTGCTTAACGCGTACTATATAACGCGTTCACAATCGCACACACTCACAAACACACACACGTACACATGTATACACACACACATTACACACAGACAGACAGACAGACAGACAGACAGACACACACACATGCACAGCCACACACACACACAGCCAACACACATGCACAGCCACACACACACACACACACACTCGAACGGAAGCGAAGAAAGGAAGAAAGACCCACGCACTCAAGGGGTTCCTTTAGTACCAAGCAAAGAATCGATACCCATTTAAAGTTGTGATCAAGTAAGTGAAGAAAAGAAAATTTCATTTGCGTCAAGGGGAGGCTCCCAGCATGAGACCCGATGGTATTTTGTTGGAAGTCCTACCTAGTACCAAGACACTCAGTGGTTAGACTTTCAGCCAATCGTGATTCAGGTCGCTACTCGAGTCACGTGGGATGATAGAAATACTAGACCAGGACTTCAGATCTACTTTATCTATCGTGGCTTACTTCACGAAGTATCTTTAGCCGGTGATTTGGGGAATATTAGTTCTATCATAGAGCCGGTGGTATTTTGTTGGAAGTCCTTCCCAGACAGTCCGTGGTTAGAGTTACAGCCAAATAGTGATTTAGGTCGTCTCAGGAGTCACGTGGTACTGCGCACGTGCTTGGGGTTATAGAAATACTAGATCATAGCAAATGACTTCACGTGTAGTTGATCTATCATGGTTTACTTGGCTACAACGAAATTCACTGTATCTCTTTCAATTTAGGGTGAGGGTTTCATTTTCAAATTATCTATCTAGCTAGTGATAATAGGAATTCGATACTTCTGTTTCAATTCTTGGTGTAATGAACGTCAGGTCTAGTTTATCTTGTACATGACTTGTGTAACTATTTTATCCATGCCTCATGAGGGCCCGAGATCTAACCTTCATTAACTTGGCAAAGTATACGCATCTCTATAGCTCTGATTCTCATTTCAGAAAAAATGGGTACTTTCAATACATCTTCTGTTTCCGTCCAAACAAATCTTCAGATCTTGTTTATTTTCCACGGCTAATTGGAAAAAGCGTATGAGCGAGCTGCTATCTGTGAATATCATTCTAGGGCCAAACATATAGCACGTTCGTCTTCTGTTTAAAGGTGTAAGGAACTTCAGTGCTAGTTTCTTTACCGTGCCTGAAAGTATTCTCTGGAGCTCTGATTCTTATTCCAGAACGAGAATTTCGACAATTACAGTACGCTCGCCTTCTGTTTCGTGTCGTAAAGAATTTTATTCAACACGGCCTGTTGGACAGAGAATCTTTATCTCTCATTCTCATACCGTAGCTAGCTAGCTTTCCATGCTTACAGTAGGTTCACCTTCAAAATACCTCTAGCTCAGATTTTGACCCCATAAGAAGAATTATATAGTTTCCTTGCTCTCCGCACCCGTCTTTTTTCCTGCCATAAAGAACTTCAGATCCCATGGATTATTTGGAAAAGTACCTCTGGCTGTGGTTCTGAGTCTTATGCGAGAATTCGATACTTTCAGAACGTCTTCTGTTTCCGCCGAATACGGACTTGCGGAGGTAGCCTAATAGCGGTCTGAAGAGTTGATTGAAAATGGTGTTGAAATTGTACATCAGATTCAAGAAAGAGAAGGGTTGGGGCTGGGGGCTGGGGGTGGTGCTAGGTGCGTGCGTACGGGAAGAGGACAAGGCAACACAGAGTGTGTCAGAGTGTGTGTGAGTGTGTGTGTGTGTGTGTATGTGTGTGTTTGTGTGTGTGTTTGTGTGTGTATGTGTGTGTTTGTGTGTGTTTGTGTGTGTGTGTGTTTGTGTGTGCGTGTGTGTGTGTGCGTGCGTGGGTTCGTGCGCGTGCGTGCGTGTATGCTTGCGTGGGTTCTTGCGCGCGCGCGTGTGTATGAAAAATTGGTGTCAATTCAATACCGCAGAGATGCACATATCAAGGCGGGACTTGATCCAAAATACTCCCGACCCTTTTCCCTCTTACTGTCCACCCTGTGCGTGCTTCCCCAGGAAGGGGCGAAATAGGTGAGATGCATCGACCCTGCTCAAAGCCCAGTCACCGTTAAAAGCTGCGGCCACAGAATTAATTCCCTGCCCTAAAGTCAGTCCACTATATGGTCAGTTCGCACTAGACCCCCCCCCCCCCCTAAAAAAGTCAGTTCACTATATGGAAGGTTTGCACTGGTCTTCCACCCCCTCCCTCCCCAATGAGTGGTCAGTCCGATCTCGACCCCCCCTCCCCCCAATTCCCCCTCCCCTTTCCCTCCCCCACTTAAAAGTCAGTCCACTATGTGCTCAATTCGATTCCCAACTCCCTCCCCTTCCTTCCTCTCCCCCCCCCCCCCCCGCCCCCAGATCGATTCCTTCCCTCCGCCAAGCCATGCGGCCGACCCGGGCCAAAAAGAAACGGGAAGTGCGAACACCAGTTACCGCCCCTGCCTCCCAGTCTTGGCGGCCCCAGACGCCTGGGCAAACCGCGACCCCTGGCGGGGAATTAATTCCCTTGCTCAAACATGGCTGCTCCCTTGGTCAGCCCAGACATGTCGGGGTCTTGGCGACGCCGTCGTAGAGAGAGAGGGAGAGGGGAGGGGGTGGGGGGGGGAGAGAGAGAGAGAGGCACAGACAGAGAGAGAGAGAGAGAGAGAGAGAGAGAGGGGGTGGTGTGTGTGTGTGTGAGAGAGAGAGAGAGAGAGAGAGAGAGCGCGCGAGAGCGAGAGAAAGAGAGACAGAGAGGGGGAAGGAGACAGAGAGAGGGAGAGAGAGAGAGAGAGAGAGAGAGAGAGAGAGAGAGAGAGAGAGAGAGAGAGAGAGAGAGAGAGAGAGAGAGAATTCATCCTTATCCCCAGGGAGTAGGGCGGGGTAGGTCTTGGGGGAAGCAGGATTTGGGATAAGGTGGGGTATATTTTTGGACGTGTGGACACTAAGTAAATGGTTGCGACCAACTGACGTCAATCCCCATGTCTAATAACCTGTCCACCGTGGACTGTAAACTTCAAAGCAAAGACAGGAACACCCCACGCTGCACGGCTCAGAGTCCCTGGGGGCTGGGGAAAGGAGGACCACATCTAGAGGTAGAAGAGGGGATGCGTGTGCAAGGAAAGAGGAAAAGATGAGAGGAGCGGAGAAGGGGACACCGAAAAGGGGTGGGGGTATGGGTGGGTGCCGGAGAGGGAGTTATAGTGGGGGCTGTGGGAAGGGGGTGGGTGCAGGAGAGGGAGTTATAGTGGGGGCTGTGAGAAGGGGGTGGGTGCCGGAGAGGGAGTTATAGTGGGGGCTGTGGGAAGGGGGTGGGTGCAGGAGAGGGAGTTATAGTGGGGACTGTGGGAAGGGGGTGGGTGCAGGAGAGGGAGTTATAGTGGGGGCTGTGGGAAGGGGGTGGGTGCAGGAGAGGGAGTTATAGTGGGGGCTGTGGGAAGGGGGTGGGTGCAGGAGAGGGAGTTATAGTGGGGGCTGTGGGAAGGGGGTGGGTGCAGGAGAGGGAGTTATAGTGGGGGCTGTGGGAAGGGGGTGGGTGCAGGAGAGGGAGTTATAGTGGTGGCTGTGGGAAGGGGTGGGTGCAGGAGAGGGAGTTATAGTGGGGGCTGTGGGAAGGGGGTGGGTGCAGGAGAGGGAGTTATAGTGAGGGCTGTGGGAAGGGGGTGGGTGCAGGAGAGGGAGTTATAGTGGGGGCTGTGGGAAGGGGGTGGGTGGGGAGAGAGGTGCAGAAAGGGACATCCAAAAGTGGGGGATAGAACATGGCAGTATGGACCTTCATAACATCCGTGGCGACACTTTCAGTTTGAGATGTGTGGGGTGAGGGTGGGACTGGGTGGGTTGTGGTTGAAGATGGAGCAATAGTGAAAGGGGGTGGGGGGCGGGGGGGGGGGGGGGAGTATTCTGGGGAGGTGCCGAAAGGGATATCGAGAGTGGGGGAATAGAACATAGCAGCGGACACTGCCATAATCTAAGGTGACCTATTTTTTACTCTTTTTTTAATCGCCGAAAGAGTACTTACAAGTCCCGCAACCGGCACTCTTTTTCAATCTGAAGATGGTGCCTCAAATCTTCACCTTCTTGGATTCAGGGAAAATAATAGGGTCTGGGTAGTTGATGTCAGACGGACGACACTGAACAAGCTGTGAAAAAGTGTAGCCAAAAAAAAAAAAAAAAAAAAAAGTGTAGCCAAAAAAAAAAAAAAAAAAAAAAAAGTGTAGCCAAGTCTAATTCCACGATGAGTGAAGACTCTCATTTCAAAATTTGAAATAATGATCGGAAACGATTCCGACAAACTGGAGCCTCCTGAAAATTGGGCATGTCTTCCGTGTTCTCCCCACTCAGGCTATCATTTGGCGGCGCCTCTCAGATCATTTGTATGTCGTGTGAAACGTGCTTCAACTCGAAAGAAAATTCAAGGGTCACATGTGATTAGCCAACGCGCTAATACCGTAGAATCTCGGGAAAAACTTTACTTGGCATGGTTTGAATTCCCCCCCCCCCCCCCCCCCCCCACCCCCCCCCCCCCAATAAAACAAAAATGGGAGAAAAAGCAGGAGAAGTAACAAGTGGGTAAAGAATGTAGGATGCTTGAAATAAAAACATTGAAAAGCTTGCAATTTCAGGATTTGAACTCGCGGTCAGAAACTAAATGCTTACCTTTAGTCCAGGAATTTCCCAAACTAAATGCCAACTTCGAAAAATTCATTTCCAGACATGTCCAACCTCTTCTCTTCACGCCGAGTCAACTTCACGAGTAGCTTTACGGGAGCGTGCAATCTGAGATAACGGCCGTTTGAAGTTTGCAAATTTGCATACATTCAAACTCAAACCCCAGCTTGTGAATGTCAAGGACCGACATGGGGAGGATATGGTGCCAGATCTCAATTCTAATCCCTGGATTTCTGCCCAGTTTGAAATTACGGTCATCGAACGTTGACAAAAAGTTGTGAAGAAGATTACAATGAAATTTCAAGAGATGAGGCGAGCCAGATTCAATCAATATCGTCTTCAAACTTGAAAAAAAAACCACCATCTCTGGACAAGGTACCGGGTTCAGTCACGTATGTACCTTCGACGTCAGCTCCAGAAATACCAGAGAAATAAATGTAGATAGTCGAACTTTAGATTAACATTCATGCTAGCGGTTCATGTGGTGAATTACATTAAAAGCCGTCGGGCGTGTCCTTTGAAAGTATTAAAACATTATTATGCTGTGTCACGAAATAGCACTCTGGATGGGACGTCACGCAAAGAAAAGAAAGATAAATTTGAAACATGTTCAGCGTGACGAGAAGGCTCGTACGGAGTTACATCGGGAAATAGACATGCATGCGCTACACTTTGGTTTTGTAAACATCAACAGAACTTCAACAAGCAAGCCATCGACAATTCTGCCAACGTATGCATTCCGATCTGCTCCTTTTCAACTTCCGAAAGCTCGACAGAACGAGGCGAGAGAGAAAGTCGAGGACCCCAAATTCACCTAACGTATGCCAGAGAAATGAAGGTGTTAGTTCGGGAAACATCGACAAAAGACCGGTCAATCCGGGCACCGAATCCCGCTAATTTATTCACCGCGCGCCCTCTGCTGGGGCCGGAAGAAGACTGGAGTAGACAGGGGGAATAATTTGATCGTCAAACACACGGGTCGGGCGGCAAAGGTTGCTGCTGAGTGTGAAGAAAAAGAAGAAGAAGAAGAAGAAGAAATACAGAAACAAAACAGAGATGGAAAAAAAGGGTACAACGATAGACAAAGAGGACGACGAAGGAGAGGGAGGGAGGGAGGGAGGGAGGTAGAGAGAGAGAGAGAGAAAGAGAGAGAGGAAGAGAGATATATAAATATATAGAGAAATAGAAATACAGAGAGAGAGGAGTAAAGAGAGAAAGGAGGAGGAGAATTAGAATTGCGAGGAAGAGGGGGGGGGGGGGAGGGGGGAGGGGTAGGCAGAAAAACAACTAAGATTCAAAAAGGTTGCGACATGAAAGCTTAAACAGGACCACTGTTGACACTTTGTATTAATGAAATAATGTTATCGTTGTGAATGTCAACAAACTCGCCCATGGAAAGAGCAAACACAAGAAGATGCAAGGAAACACAAAAAGAAGGTAATCAATGATTCCCAAAGAGCTTTTCCATCATTGGCAAAAACGGTCCAATATTTTTCGTTCTTCACGAACAAAATGAAGTTATCGTCTTGAAAATTAACCCAATCCATCATTTTAAAACATAGTATTAGAATGCTAATTCCGACCACATCTTTACTCAATACTGAAACTTTGAACGCAACTTCACTTTCTCACAGCTTTATACACACATTCAATATAAGGCAATATTCTCACCAAGCCAAGAAAGACACGTTTCACAAACATTCTTCAAGGATTTTCAACTAAAACCCACAGACGAATTCAATACTTTGAAACCGGTTAAGAAATTGACAGTTTCTTGGAAAAAGACAATCCGGTTTCAGACAGTCTTTGTGAGGCTCTCGGCCACAGACCGTTCAATGTGTTCCAAGTACCTAGACACCAACAATGTCCTTCTTTTCACTACCAAACATGGCCTAAGGACGCTTTCTACACAAATCCCACTTCACCCAGAAAAAATGACTTAGATCTAGGGCAACAACCCCTGTGTTCGATTGTTCCAAAAGATGACCCGACAAACCCGAAAGCTGTTAAATTACACACAAAACCAATTTCAACACCTACACCCCCCCTACACCCCCCCTTCCGCCTAAAAAAAAGAAAAGATCCGGGGTAGCAATCCTTGCGTTTGTTTGTGCTATTGTATGGCCCAACAACAGCCAATTCAATGTTGACTAAAGAAAAGCAGTCTCACAAACACACCCAACGAAATAAATCCAGGCCGACAACTCTTGTTCCAGCCAACTTCTGAGACCTTCCCAAAGACGAGATGGCTGAGGGGAAAGTCTCGTCCTGCTCGAGATCTGGCGGCCATAGATATACAGACGTACAAGACAGAAACCAGGGTTCTCTCAAAGTCAATCAAGTCCCAGACAAGCCCCTGTAGGTTCTAGCCCGGTCCTTCAAAATCCTCAAAGAACTTTTTGATCCTCTCCACTCTTACGAATTAAACTTTGAAAGTAACGAAAAAAAGGAATCAATACGCAAAGGATAATGGGGCTTTTCATCGCTGACGTCATGCTGGGACCACGTGACCCTAACGTACTGTAGTTTTTTTTGTCTTCATATATGTGTTTTAAGTTATGTGGTAACGAGCTTACAGAGGAACATAAACGTACAATACCATTGCAGTGTTTATTAACATGAGGACGAATTTGAGGTTCACAGACTATCACTGAATGACTAACAGAGGAGGAAAATAGAAGTTTGTGATCGTTTTGTAAGAACATAAAAAGATGACTATCTGAGAAACAAAGGGAAGTAAGCGTTTCAAAATTCATACGACATGACTGTGCAAAAGGATAAGTGAAAGCTGTACGGAACCAGTCTCCTGGCACCGTAGAGAGTAACAAGCACTGACATGAACAAGCGACTTTCATCCTCTAACAAATTTATGTTTTGTTTCTCTGACAAATCCATTGTTTGTTGACTCTAACAAATAGTCACTGTCTTCTTCTTCTTGGCGTTCGCAGAGGTTACACGATCAGTCCAGCACTGGTGATAAATGTTGTCGTTTTCTCCAACTCCTGTCGACTGCCGTATAGTTTGGTCTGCAAGGGAGTTGGTGACGGCCACACTTCTTTTCGTTCCTCATCTAGTAAGGGACATCGCTGTAAGATGTGTTAAATAGTCACTGTAACCAAGCCGACAATGACTGAATTGCACAGTGCTTGTTTCTCACCACCATGGAAGGGGAAAGTTAGTTCTCAAGACAACAGTACAACCCGACCTCCAGTCTGGAAATCTTTAAATTAGTACCACTCTGTCTAAAAGAGAAACGAAGGTGATACTTTGAAGCAGATGTTTCAACCAACTAAGGACTCAAGTTGTCCGAGATAACTTCACTGATCAAATTAAAACTGAACTAAAAAATCAATAGCAAATAGTAACACAGTTATACTCGGGGAGACCGGGACGGTACTTACAGTCTTGTCAAAATTACACCATCTGCGGCCCTCCTCCCGTGGGAGGGGGAAATTGTGTGTGTGTGTGTGTGTGTGTGTGTGTGTGTGTGTGTGTGTGTGTGTGTGTGTGTGTTTGTTTGTGAGTGAGAAAGAGAGAAAGATAGAGAGAGAGAGAGAGAGAGAGAGAGAGAGACAGAGAGAGAGAGAGAGACAGACAGACAGACAGACAGACAGACAGAGTTGGCGTGTCGAACTTACCACGAGAACAAACAGTGATCGTCAATACCAAATTTTGTGGCAGAATTTTCCGTAACACAATTACCAAAAAGAATGAAGATCCCCCAAAAATCAAAATCACTGATCGTTAAGGTCAACTGGAAAAAAATATTTCTCTAATATCTTAAACGTTCTTATCCTCCAATTTCTCTCTCCCTCTCTCAACGCAAAATTAATGAATAATTCAATAGCAAAAGAATGGCGTTGTGATTTTTCTGCCTGTGCGAGGCACTAACGCAATTTCAAACGGCAAATCTATTTGGAAAGCTAGGCACGGTTTTAATTCTGGCCCCACAACGCCCTCCCTAGCTTCGTTGTTCAAGCCCCAGAAAATTGTTTTGCGATGAAGACGAAGCGAGCATCTCTGTGTCACGAACGGTAAAGGCTCAGTCCTCCGTGAAAACAGCTCGGCATCACAGCCACCATGCCAAGGGCCTGATATTAATTGAGCGAAGTGCACTTCGCGAAGTCTGCTTCAAGCCTGCCCTCGACTTGAGACCGAAGTCTGCTTCAAGCCTGCCCTCGACTTGAGACCGAAGTCTACTTCAAGCCTGCCCTCGACTTGAGACCGAAGTCGACTTCGCGAATCTTCTTGAAGTCATTAGAACGAAATCCCACAGCAACGGCAAAGTACTTTGTCCCCTACTTCGCTTCGCAAGTTTTGAAAGCTGCTCTCTGTGCAAATATCAAATTGTTGATGAACCGATTTTATAAACGGCACTAGTGTCCGTTCAGGAAAAACTTCATCCAAAAATGTCCACTGTGAAGAGCAGTCAGGACGTGTATTTGTGGTATGTGTTTGTGTATCTAAGTGGAGAGATGGCCTTCTCCCACGGAAAAGATTTGCCAGATCTGAGATTGTGTATGTCTGACTGTTAACTCGGGACGTTCTGTGGCTTTAAAGGGTGGTGGCCGTGGCCGTGGCCGTGGCCAGTATCATCAGGAGAGGGCTTTGCGAGGGAGGTGGAGGTTGCATTTCTTTGTGTTGTGTGTTTTTACCAACTGCGCCCAACTCAATAATCTTGGGTGTCAGGCTGTGATCCCTCTGTTTTTGTATTTCTCCATGTCTTTTTGTTTTTTTCTGTTTGTCTGTCTGTCTGTCTGTCTGTCTGTCTGTCTGTTTGTGTGTGTGTGTGTGTGTGTTTGTGTGTGTGTGTGTGTGTGTGTGTTTGTGTGTTTGTGTGTTTGTGTGTGTGTGTGTGTTTGTGTGTGTGTGTGTGTGTGTGTGTGTGTGTGTTTGTGTGTCTCTTTATTTGCCTGTCTGTCTGTCTGTCTGTCTGTCTGTCTATCTGTCTGTCTTCCCCTCCTTCTGTCTGTTTATGTATCTCATTCATTTCTCCCTCCGTCTGTCTATTTATCGCGAAACAGACAATCAATGGCAGACTCCTGAAACAATTTCATCCAAAACAACAGCACATGTCACATCTCAGCGTGTGTCCGTACGTATCATCGCCCGCAAATGATAAATCGTACTTCAATATTCAATCACAATCGGCCTTAGCTATGTAATTCGCGGATTCATCTCACGACTTCCTCTGTTTCCGCTTCATCTGACTGTGGCCGTTCCTTCTCTCTTGACAACAATGTCTTCTCTGTTCTCTTTCCTCTCCTCATGCAGCCCAGGCAGCCATTGCTACGCTCCAGTCACTTTCTGTTAAGGCCATCAGATGGAACGGAACAAGATGCACGTGCAAACAAAAAAATCCAAACAACACAACAACAAACAGACAGACAAAGAGGAAGAAGAAGAAGAAGAAAAAGAAGAAGAAAAAGAAGATTTTTTTTTGTTTTTTTGTTTGTTTTTTTGTTGCTTAACGCCCAGCCGACCACAAAGGGCCATATCAGGGCGGTGCTGATTTGACATTTTAACGTGCGCCACACACAAGACAGAAGTCGCAGCACAGGCTTCATGTCTCACCCAGTCACATTATTCTGACACCGGACCAACCAGTCCTAGCACTAACCCCATAATGCCAGACGCCAGGCGGAGCAGCCACTAGATTGCCAATTTTAAAGTCTTAGGTATGACCCGGCCGGGGTTCGAACCCACGACCTCCCGATGACAGGGCGGACGCCTTACCACTAGGCCAACCGTGCCGGTAGAAGAAGAAGAAGAAGAAGAAGATAGGACAAGAAAAACTGCACATACACACGCACCCAAACACACACACACACGTAAACACACACACACACACACACACACACACACACACACACACACACACACACACACACACACACACACACACACAGTAGCATAGAGAGTCGCTGGACACATGGGCAACTAAACCACTTCATCTCCCGACCTCTCCCCTTCATGTTCATTAAAAAAAAAAAAAAAAAAAAAAAGCCTGAGGGTTTGGAAAGCAAAAGCAGCGACAGGTCGCCCTTTCCATTACCAGTAGGTGTAAAGAGCCTCATGATCGTAAAACTTCACGTGACTCCATCACCCCCCCCCCCCCTTACTCACTGCCCCCCCCCCCCTTAGCCCCCTGAAATCCCCCTTCTCCTACCACCTCAAAATTCGTTTTTTAACCGGAGCCAGCGGAATTGGGAGGAAATCCAATCGGTCCTGTCTCGCTGATTGAAGCGAGGAAACAAAAGAGGACCCCCTGTTGACAGGTCGGCATTGAAAAACATGGGATGGGGGGGGGGGGGACTTGGGGGATGGAGGGGGGAGAGGTTATTGAATCTAGGTCAGTGAAACGCACACGTGCACACACTGTCTGGGGACATGGATACAGAGAAGCACCAACACACTCGCAGGTTTTTTGTTTTTGTTTTGTTGAAACCATGGAGCCATCTGTTTAACTGTAACTGTCATTACACCCCCGGTATAGGGGTGTGTATAGGATTCGGTCGATGTGTTTGTTTGTTTGTTTGTGTGTTTGTGTTCGCATATAGATCTCAAGAATGAACGGACCGATCGTCACCAAACTTGGTGAAGGCAGGTTTCATGGTATTAGGCCATTTTGATAGTCTCAGATTTGCTTAGTCTTTTAAATCCATATCTGTGAGAATCTGCTGTATTTGTTGTATTAACATGCAAACTAGTTGTTGTTTAAATACTTTTTTGAAAATAAAAGTTGAAATTTTTGATAATGTGTTTATTTATGTGCGTGTGAATGGTGGCGATCGTCAAAATACGGACGGATGAATTTACTTTTGCCACAGCATCACTAAACAAAGAACTAAATTCCAACACACACATGCACAAGTATCAATGCTGTGGTGGTTGAGAGTGCCAGAACACATTGAAATGATTGTTTTTCAACAACAATCGATATCCATAACACAAATTCTAACTTATACTAGCTCCGCAAAAAAAATGTATGGGGATTCGGATCTGTCCGTCCGCATAGCGATATCAAGAGCATCGAAACTAATTGTGATTTCACAGGACAAAAACACAAGTTTACCTAATTTTGTATACTGTAAATACAAGTTTGTGCACCCTTGAAGTGAGTTATAATGTTGCCGAGGTCAATTTGCCCTTGATCGACGCACGGTGACCCGAGTTTCAAAGTTGCGATCCAGTCCGTCTAAACAATGTAACGATCGCCACATTTTTCTTTTCATTCAAAAACTAACCGTTTGGGGAGGAAGTGACCTCACGTTGTTTTACGTTGACGCTCGCGCTCGACAGAAAAAGACCGCAACAGTTTTTCAGTAAAAAAAATCGCAAAGTAATTACATTTTCTGAGGTTTTCTAGTGTCCGTCTAGTAACAATCGCCACTCTAGCGATCGCCACTGAGTGTTGAAGTCACATTTAACTCCATTTTCGACTGTTTTAAGAAACTATTTTGACGCTCAATCGTCACGTTTCAGTGTCGAAACACGTACTGTGCATTTGCAATCAGCCGGTGTGTCCAAACTGAAATGCGAGTGATGCCTCGATTTGTGGCGATCGCTCACGTGGTTGACGGACAGAAATACCTTCTTAGGGGGTAGGGGAACAGTTACTCCTCCATACAATAATGGAAAATTTCCTAGATAAATTTTCATTTAATTAATATACTTACCCGAATCACATTAGCATTGAGTCACCTGAGATGCTTATCACTGAAAAACGCTTACCCGGCTAAAATTTTTAAAGGGAAGCAACCCATCACCAAAACGAAAGTGAAAGTAGCTTTGGTAATGGGCCAGCACACTGGGAGTTACCTCCCATACGGGAGTGTGCCACGTCACTTCCTCTAGGAACACGTGCCTATCTCATACGGTCTTAGAAAAACTTAAAACCATACGCGGGGCAGGTGGGAGGGAATACAGTATGTGATTCGGGTAAGTATATTAATTAAATGAAAATTTATCTAGGAAATTTTCCATTAAATAACATATTCTTACTCCGAATCACATTAGCAGATAACATCAACAAGGCGGTGGGCTAGAAATGAATCAAAACTCACCATCAAGTTCTGGACAGGAACTGGCCTGCTGCTATGAGCACTGGAAGGCCTCTGAAGCCATCCTGTCGAAGAGCCGAGACGTCCCGAAGATAAAAGTTTAAGAAAACATCTTCAGAACGCCAAAACGTAGTTGTCAGCACCTCCTCTAGACATCTGGAGCGCAGTACTGCCAGAGAGGATGCCCACGCCCTCATATCATGGGCTCGGGCCGAGTCAAGTGGCAAGGAGGGCATGACCCCCCCCCTCTTTGTGCGACTCCACTCATAAGCTTGCTTAATGAGCGAGGACACCCACCAGGCCAACGATACCTTCGACAAACCTTACTCGCGCCTAGAAAAGGGCGAGATAAACAGCAACTTCTGAGAACTAGACCGAAACAGCTGAGTCCGGGCTAAGTACAGACAAAGAGCCCTCACAGGGCAATTGACCAAATCAAGGTCATCCGGGGCCAAACGCGCTGATCAGAGCCTTGACTCTAACCAGCGGAGAGGCCTGCCCCGGAGACTGAATCTTGGCCAGGAAATCGGGCCGGAAACGCAAAGATGCGAAACCGTCCGACTCAAAGGAGATATCTCCAGGCTGACCCAACAGGGCGTGGACCTCGCCACCCCGTTGGGCCGTTGCCAACAAAAGAAGAACCAGCGCTTAGCGAGTGACATTGAACAGAATGGCCTCGCTCAAAGGCTCAAAATCCGCAGAACATAGGAAATCCAGGATTAAAAAACAAGTCCCACTTGGGAGCGGGCAAACGAGCTTTAGCTTCCCTAAGAGCAGCCCCTTTAATGACTGCAGCTATAACGCCCCCGACTCGAACAGACCGACCGATCTGCTAAAGAGTCGCCGAGATAGCGAAGCGCCGGAACCTCAACGAGAAGCCTGAGGCGCCCTGCGAAGACATGAAAGAGAGGCGGTTGGCGACCTGAATAGAGCGCGAAGCCACCGACCTCACCCCTGTAGCTGAACACCAGGCAGTCCATGCCTTCCAGTGGGAAGCATAAACTGACGAGGTGGACGCTCTATGCGAGCGAGCCACCAAGTCCAGACGGATGGAAACCATCAGGAGAGGCAAAGTGGAGCGAATCTGAGCTTGGAGCTTGTCCACCCTTCTCTGAGAAGGCTGGACAGTCCACGCGACCGTGTCGAAAGACATCCCCAGATAAGTGAATGTCTGTGACGGGGTCAGCTCCGGATTTGCCCGGTTGATCGAGAACCCCAACAAGTTGGATTCTCAAAGAACCATTAGGGTATCCTGCGAACAGCCGCTCTGGGACTGGATCATGATGAATCAGTCGTCCAGATAAGCCCGCAGGCGGATACCCTAGGACCTCACCAGTGCACAGAACTGTCTCACCACCATGGTGAAAATCCATGGTGCGAGGGACAGCCCGAAAGGGAGTGCGCAAAACTGGTAGATCTGATCTCCCCACCGGAAACAAAGCCAATTCCGGTCGGCCGGATGCATAAGAATGAAAGTATGCGTCCTTGAGATCGATCAAGGTCACCCAGTCTCCTGGGCAGAGAGAGTCTCGGACCGAGGCTGGCGTCTCCATCTTGACTTTTATCTCACTCAAGAAAGTGTTGAGGAGAGATAAATCCAAAACGGGACGCCATCCTCCTGACGCTTAGGGAACGGCGAAAAGACGCCCTTAAATCCCAGGGAGCTATGGACCCGAACTCTCTCCACCGCGCCCTTCTGCTGCAGAGAGGCAATTTCCGACTGCAAGGCGGAACGTGCTTCCTGCGAGAAGAGGGGCTTGAACCGCGGCGGCACTCGGGTAAGAGGCGCCTTTTCCTCCCGCCAGAGCAGGCGGAAGCCCGATCTCACCACTCCCACAATCCATTGGCTGTCAACTACCGACATCCAACGAGAAAGCGCACGGGAGGGGCCTCCCGCCATCACCAAGGTGGAAGGCGGGAGGTGGGTGAGATCGTGAGCGCATCATTGGGGGTGTGGCTTACTCCCAGAGCCGCCACACCCCCTCCCCGATGCCGTCCTCTTCTTCCCGCCACGAGCGACCGGCAGAGCCTGCCGCTTCTGAGCTGGCTTGAGATTCGACAATGTCTGAGCCTGCTTTTGTTTAGAAGGCTTAGACTGTTTCACCCCCTGCAGAGTGAAGTCGAGGAACTGACTGTCCTTGTTCGACTGAATCTCCTTCTGTCTGGCAACCATTGCCAGAGAACAGAAGCGAGATTCCTCTGAGACAGGGGAGACTCTCCAGTCTCCCTAGTAGCCAGCTCCGTGAACTGGGACTGCAAGAGGAAGAGATCCCTCCTACAGAGGACCGCTTGGGAGAACTGTAGGGAGGAAAGACGCAATTGCTCCTCCTTGACCTTGGCCAAGGTGGTCAAAAGGGCAGAGACATCGTCCGCATATTGTTCTTCACTGAGAGTGAAAGGAACCAGCGAATCGATCGATGACCGAGACAGAGTTCGAACAAGAGTCTCTGCAACGGAGGACAGTTCGATCTGCCGACGTCCAACCTCCTCAGCAGAGAGGAGGAAGCCTCAGAAACCGGCAGAACCGGATCATACTTGATCGGTTTAGCCAGAAGAGGCAGCAATTCCCGGAGAACCGGAAGGGTAGCCCTAGGGAGTGCAAAAGACACCAGCCAGATCTGGCTCTGAGTGGACAAGCTAAGCTTCCTATTGCCCGTAGGCACAAAGGAAGAGGCTTGAGAAGCCGACGCCACCCACTGCTGAGCTGATACCGGAACTGGACCAAAAGGAAGCAGTAACGGAACAGGCACTGGCCGAATACCACTCCCCGCATGTGCTGGACGAACCAGCGAATGCAAAAGTTGGTAAGCCACTGACGGAGACTCGGCGAACCGGAAGGAAGAAACATCCTCCTGTGCCGGCCGGAAGTCCGCCATGGCCGAAGGAACGAACGGAGCGGAAGAGTCCGCAGCCACCACCCCTTCGGGGAAAAAACGAGACGCTACTTCCACCGCGATGTCAAGAACAGACTTGAGCTTCGACGGAAACACGCCCCGAGACTCCTCATCCGTGAGCATCAGAATAGTCACACATGGAGCCATGACCAAAACCACAGTTCCGGAAGCAGAAGCATGCCCTGGCAAACCGGAAACCGGAAATGCCTGTGCACGAACATCATCCTGCAACCCAGAACCTTGTGAAGGTAAGGGTAGGCAGGACGACCATCCGTAAAAAACCCGGAGCTGGATGAGCTGACGTCACTCCCTCATCCGAGTGGAGTGATGCCTGCTCAAGCCTAGGCACTAAAAGGCCGGAAGGCGTACGCTGGAATCCACCCTCTGGTATCCGGAAGGAAGCACCAGAAGAGGAAGCAGCATGTCCGGCCGAAACCGGAAGTGTAGCCGACGAAACCGCGGAATGCGGAATTGAAGACTGCCCTGGTTGACTTCGAGATCCGGAAGGACCGGAAAATCAGTGAATACTCCATACTGACGCAGCCGCCGTAGCGCGCCTGCGTGGACGGATCATCACTTCTGGCGAGTGCCGGTAGTGTAGCCGACAGAACCGCGCACTGCGGAAGCGAAGGCTGCATTGAAACCAAAAACACCAGTTCCGGAAGCAGAAGCATGCCCTGGCAAACCGGAAACCGGAAATGCCTGTACACGAACATCATCCTGCAGCCCAGAACCTTGTGAAGGTAAAGGGTAGGCAGGACGACCATCCGCAAAAACCGGAGCTGGATGAGCTGACGTCACTCCCCCATCAGAGTGGAGTGATGCCTGCTCAAGCCTAGGCACTAACTGGCCGGAAGGCGTACGCTGGAATCCACCCACTGGTATCCGGAAGGAAGCACCAGAAGAGGAAGCAGCGTGTCCGGCCGAAACCGGAAGTGTAGCCGTCGAAACCGCGCAATGCGGAAGTGAAGGCTGCACTGGTTGACTTCGTGATCCGGAAGGACCGGAAGTCAGTGAATACTCCATCCTGCCGCGACCGCCTTAGCGTGCCGGAGCGGACGGATCATCACTTCCGGCAAGTGCCGGTAGTGTAGCCGACGAAACCGCGCAATGCGGAAGCGAAGGCTGCACTGGTTGACTTCGCGATCCGGAAGGACCGGAAGTCAGTGAATACTCCATCCTGCCGCGACCGCCTTAGCGTGCCGGAGCGGACGGATCATCACTTCCGGCAAGTGCCGGAAATGCGGCAGCCGAAACCGACTGCCGCAGCTGTTCGATCAAATCCGGGGCCTCGTAGGTTATCGCCGGAAATGAAAGATCAGCATGGTATCGGTCGTGACCCGATGCGAAAGAGCTGTCTCCCGAGAGAGAACGTCCAGGCGCCTCACGAGGGCTATCGGACCAGCTCTGCTTACCAGCCGCAGCTGAAGAGGGAGGACGCTGCTCCAAACCGGAAATGGACGGCAAAGACACGGAAGCCAACTCCCGGACGTCACTGCCAGATGCCGGAAACGCCAAACAACTGGCGACGGAACGCTGGAACTCTGCTTGCACCAAGCTGCGGATTCCCGGAACCAGTGTCTAAAACAGAAAGGAACCAACGCACCCTGCACAGGTGCTAACAACGAGGACGAAGTCTCCGTAGTAGAGAACCGGAGCAGACGTAACCATAGCGCTAGGCGCCACAAAAGATAGCAGAAGTAGTAACAGCGCTAGGCGCCGAAAAAGGTACAGACAACAAATAGTTACGTTCTTGGTCTGTACAAGTAAAACTGCTAAAGAAGAAGCCTAAGGCTTAAAATTTCCCCATGGGGTCTGACTTGCCACAGCGGTTGTCTGAATCAGACAGGCTGTCAAATCCATGTAAACAACACGAAAACATTTTACTGAACGTAAGTCTAAACGACTGAAAACTCAGTAAAAAAACACACACTTTCGCGTCAACAAAATACGATAGCTACACTTGCCCAACAAAAACAGAGGCACGTAAAGCTACAAACAAAGTCACACGAGCTAGAAAACTAACTCACACCACAAAATGGCGAAACACGCAAGTAACTGACACACAAGTCAACAACGCGTGGCAACGCGAAAAAATTTACTGAAACGTAAGTCTAAACGACTGAACACAGTAAACACACACTCTTTCGCGTCAACAAAATACTATAGCTACACTTGCCCAACACAGAAAGGGGCACGCAGAGCTACGAGCAAAGTCATACGAGCTAGCTAACTAACTCACACAACAAAATGGCTAAACACGCAAGTCACTGACACACAAGTCCGCAAAAAACGGACAACGTACAGTAACGAAAACAGCGCAAACAACCAACAACAAACGGGAACGAGCTCACCAAACTGTAGGCAAGGCGAGCAGAAAAGCTGGGTAACGTGGCCGGCGGGTGTCACTCAAACACACAAGGTCGGCCACAGAGCGTCAAAAAGTGAACCGTCCTCTCCGAGGTGAAAAGAACGTATGAGATAGGCACGTGTTCCTAGAGGAAGTGACGTGGCACACTCCCGTATGGGAGGTAACTCCCAGTGTGCTGGCCCATTACCAAAGCTACTTTCACTTTCGTTTTGGTGATGGGTTGCTTCCCTTTAAAAATTTTAGCCGGGTAAGCGTTTTTCAGTGATAAGCATCTCAGGTGACTCAATGCTAATGTGATTCGGAGTAAGAATATGTTATTTAATGGTGTTTACAAATGATTGCAAACTTGTCTCTTTATAAACTGTTCAGACATGTCTTCTCTTCAATAATTTTCAGTTTTGCTCGGTTTGTTAATCAGGAGCACCCTGCAGTAAATGTTTCATCTGTGACAATGCTCGAAATGTTGACGTAATTCCAATGCCCATATCCTTCTCTTGTTACCTCATCTAGCCAAAACCATTGAAGATAGAAAGACATTTATTGAACAAACTAGATGCACAACACCAGTCTTAACACGTTTTGGTCTTACATGTATATGAAAATATTGATGGCCATGGAATGGTTTGAAAAAAAAGACGGTTTTTTCCTTCAAAACGGTCTAGGTCTGCCGGAAGTCGTATTTTTTCAAACCATTCATTTGAGAATCAATATTTTGATATACATACAAGAACAAAACTTGTTAAGAATGATGTGGGGCATATTTTTTGTTCAATAAATGTCTTTCTATCTTCAACGGTTTTGGCTATATGAGCTATATGCATGCATAGGATGACCGTATTGCTTTTTTTGCGTTTTCAGGGTATGCCGCTTTGCGCCTGGTTTTTAGATATAAATAAGGACCAGGACTATAAAAAAAAAATACTGTTTTTAGTTGTAACAAACTCACTTTGTTGGAAAAACATGTCCTTTGAATTGTGTGCCAACATTTATTTTGTAGAATTTGAGTGTGTAAATAGTAAATTGCTGAACACAATACTGTGAAACCTGCCTGAACAGGTTCTATACATTCCTGAGACGGTCCTTACAAAAATTGGGACCAGTCAAACACACGGTTAGGGAGTTATTGGTGGATTAAGATTCTACAAGGACTTATAGAGGGACATATTAATGGTCAAAGAGAAATAACCTTCTCAGTTGGTGGCAGTGAGAATGGTAAGGACGGGGGTGTTTTTCCTACATCGGAGGAATTTCTTGTTTTTCAGTGGGTCAGCGAGTTTGGCTGATGATGAAAACGAGAAAGCCAACACACATGAAAACATAAACCAAAAACCAGCAACAACACCAAAAACCGACCAAACCAACTCACTCACAAAGCCCACAAGCAATAAACAAACAACCAACCAACCAAACAAAAAGACAAACCAACAACCAACAACAACACAAAAAAAGCTTCTAAAAAAACTCTCAGCCCTATTTAGCAAAACACACAGACAAAAACAACCGAAAGAATACTTCGATCCCTTTTCCAACGTTACACCTCATGTCGAAGAATAAACATATTGAGCGAACGCCATCTATATATATATACGATTGTGTCTGTGTGTGTGTCTGTGTGTTTGTGTATCTGTGTATTTGTGTGTTTGTGTATTTGTGTATTCGCCATGCACGGCCAAAGTTCTCGATGGATCTGCTTCAAATTTGGTGGGCATATTCAGGTAGACCCGGGACACGACACAACCTGGTCGATATTTCAACACGTGCTCTCAGCGCGCAGCGCGGAACCGATTTTGGTTCCACCTCAGCTATTTTGGTTCCACCTCAGCTACCCGGGCCCCCATACCGACACACCAAAGCCAAAGTTCTCGGTGGATCTTTTTCAAATTTGGACACCGTATTCAGCTACACCCCGGACACAATATCATCGATGAGATATTTCAACACGTGCTCTCAGCGCGCAGCGCTGAATCGATTTTGGTTTTTGTGTTCATTTCACCATTATAAGTAACTCTTCCTTATCTTCTCATATTCTCCAGGTTTTCAGCGTTTACCTCCCTTCCTTCGTATGGTGCACTTTTGTGTGAGTGGAGCGTCTTCGGATATTCCCGGCGTTCTGTTACTGTTACTATTTTTAGAAGGTCAACGCAGTGTCCAGAACGTAAATTGGACCCGTAAATTATCCTCACTGTAAAAGTGCAAAGGTCGAATCAATTTATAGCCACGCGAAAAATACACTGTCATCTATCTCTCTATAGATACGGCTTCTCTGTGGGTTTTTTTATGTGTGTGTGTGTGTGTGTGTCTCTATGTGAGCAACACCTGTGCATTGTTCAGTTCTGTTTGTGATGTGGTCTGGCGGCTTTTGTGTAATTTTATGTACTGGCCTTCCTTTGAGAAGCCATAACTTGCTCAGTCCTGTTTGAGTGGAGTTCGCCTCCAAAGGTGATTAACACGGTTACATTCGTCGACAAGGATGGGACTCGATATGGTCAGGAATGGCATTATGGCCACTGAATCATTTTCGTGCTGTTCCCATTCCACGAATCTGGGAGGGACCTAAGCTTGGCGGGTCCATTGTTCGGACCCGGCGAAGCCGGCGTACGGCTCTAAGTACTTCTTCCCGGCGAAGCCGGCTACCCGGCGAAGCGGGTATTCATTCTAGTCAGTAATATACTTCTGCTATTCATAGGAACTTGACCTATTTTCGCGGAGGAATATATTCAAATTTCGATAACGTGAAAAAGGGCAATAACCTGTGTGCCCGCCTGTTGTGTGTCTACTGTATTCTGAAGGGTTTCAACAGAGACTGAGACTGACAAAGCTAAAATCCTATGGGAAGATATTAAGAGTCTGGATCTGAAAAAGTGGATCACAATTATTTTGTTCCCCTCTCTCTCTCACTCCCCCCATTTCTCTCTCTCTTTTTTTTTCTCTCCCGTCTTTCTTCCTCTCTGTCTTTTTTTCTCTCTCTTACCCCTCTACCCCTCTCTCTCTCTCTCTCTCTCTCTCTCTCTCTCTCTCTCTCTCTCTCTCTCTCTCTCTCTCTCTCTCTCTCTCACTCACTCTCTCGTAGTAGTATCTTTATGATTTTCGTGTTTTAAGGTCCGACGTCCATAGGATTTTATTTCCTTCTTGACGCATATAAAAGTAATCCTCATTCCCTTTCCTTGCTGCTCATACTCAGACAAATCAACTTGGAATTTTAACACGTACAATGGTTAAAGTCTGTGTAAATCAAACCGAAATGTCTCTGGTAGGATTACAAGGCTTATCCTGCATGTAGCATTATCATGAAAAGAACGGCACATTAGCAACTAAAAGACAAAGTTTGATCGTTAAAAGTTATGTTCTTTTGTAGTGCTGTAAAGGGACTTTGTTTGGTTCGTTCATGGGCTGAAACTTCCACGGCTTTTACGTGTACGACCGTTTTTACCCCGCCATTTAGGCAGCCATACGCCGCTTTCGGGGGAATGTAAAGGGAATAAACTGAAAGGCACTCTGGGCGGAATTGTATGAGTCATCTCCTCAAATTTATCTTTTCCATCTTGGTTATTACAAAAGAAATATTTATAGGAAAAATTATTTGGTCTGCAGTCATTTCCCTAAGAATCGATCCGAGAGATTAATGAGCTCAGCATGATGTTCCCAAAGTCAAAGTGTTCCTTCTACTTCAACATTAATTCATTTTGTAAAAATGCAAGAGGGTCTTTGTATCTTAAACAAAGGAACAAAGAAACAAAGTGGCAAAATCTGTCTGCAAAAACCCGACAGGATTTATGCAGAAAGTGGACATTCAAGTCGTGCACACCCAGCATCTTCTGAACAGCGAATCCTCGCAACAGAACACCGCATTTGACAGACACAAGAATGTCTTACGTGTCACGAAATAAATTCATCTACCCTTACTGACTCTTTGGAATCAAGCCAGCAAAAACCTCTTGGCAGATATAAAACAGCTAAGAGCTTTAAAACACCAGCACAGCAAAATGTCACACGAAACTTTTTCAGTGCGAAACAAACAGAACGATTTTGAAGTCAAGAAGTGGGGTAAGTCAGTGTAAATCTCTGTACCTTTTTGCTATTTTTTCCCGCCCACATAAAACGTATATGGCTTACTCAGAAGCCATTTTCTCGCCAAAGAAGGATGTATGGAAGTAAGATGCTTGCAACGTGAAAAATATCAGGGAGAAAAATCTAATCCTTTTCGCGAGGATTTAAAATCGCGGCCGGGGTATCGATTTTCTCATGACCACATAAACAACACACAAAGCGCTGACAAAGTAAATCTCATGATTTTATAATATCAGACGCCCTCCTGTGAAATATCAAGCGCTTGTCAGCAGTCAGACCGGTTATGAAATGCTTTTGCAAACCTGTTCCAGAATAAACGATGATGTGCCGACATAAATTAATTACAGGGAAAGTTAAAATGTAAGGTGACCACCTGCACTGTAATGAAATAGTTTTCAGGAGTTGGAATGGTCACGGAAATTCCTTGCAAAGTTGATCAAATATGTATGCTCGTCGACATTCCATATTTTAGAGAAAACATTCGCATTATTTCTTAGAAAAACAGTTCAAAACGTTCGAGGCAGTCAAACCTGGTACACTACGAACTTGCACAACAAAATTATAATTTACCATCGAGACTCTTTAACAACAATAAAAATCACACACACACAAACACGCGCGCGCGCACACACACACACACACACACACACACACACACACACACACACACACACACACACACACACACACACACACACACACACTGTACATAACGCACTTGTGATACATTTCTCATCTCTTTCGAAGTGCACGCGCACGTGCATTTTGTAAGTGTGACGTCATTCAGCTCTGGCTGTCTCACAAAAAATCCCTTTATTCCCTTTCCACATGTGTTGTTAAGTCGGCTGTCATTCGTTCTCCGTGTCACGCGATTCCCTTATGAAATCGTCCACGTTTTTATTAACAGAACTCTCGGGAGATTCAGACAAAGAAAAAAGATTAAAAAACCAAAAAAAACAAACACAAAAACCAGTGTGCATTTTCAAACATTGACAGAACGTAGTGTGCTACGCGCTCCCCAAGTGAACTGGATTGAGCAAGCACCAAATTAGTAACACTTCATGCATTCTGAGGCCGTTTTTATTCACAGATCAATTAGGCATTCTCAGGATGCTTGCGAAACAATGTAAATAGTCATTAAAAACGGACGATTTGCTTCGTATGGTTTGCGTCAATGCTACAAGAGCTCTCAACATCAGCGTAAGAGGGGAGAATGTTGGGTCTTCAGAAAACGCTCTGGACGGTCTCATGGTTTGCCCATGCTATTGGACATAATTATGCCTTTAGGATGAATCAGGACATTTTTGTCACTGTCAGAGGCAAAAGCCTGTGGCTTTCCTCCCACAAACTTCCTCGGCTTTCTTTTGGGGACGGAAGATCTTGGAGGCAGATTCAAGACGCTTCAATGCTTCTGAGCGAGTAAAAAGACACCCTCAGCAACTTTTACAAATCTCCCCTCAGGAAGAAACAAGAGCGTGCATGGGCTACCCTCCCCAAAGAACCTGAAGAGGTTCGATCCAAAATCACGAGAGCCTGAATGAAAAATGTTGCTTGCAGGAGTTTTCCTTCTCAAATTACCCGGAGGTGATCTTCGGAAATAATGAACAACAGCGGGGAAAATATTAATCCGCTAAAAGGAAAATCGACCTTTTGTTTCCGTGTCTAAAACTCTATCCGGTGATTCCAAACGTAATGATTTCAGCTGGAGATCGCTGAAGACAAAACGTTTTTTTTTGAATTTTTGTTTTTTTGGTTCCAGTTTTCAACATTATGTCCGGTATCCTAGTGAAATGCTTTAAGCTGAAGATCAACCGGAAGAGATATCCGTGCATCCCCTTGAGAATGGAAACAAGGGATGTCTCACTGATGGCAAAGCCTGTCGGGAACTCGTTC
>NW_027128524.1:0-11699 GCF_037325665.1 Littorina saxatilis
AAGATTTGAATTTGATTAATAAATTTGTAGTCACCTAAGAACTGTGGTGTTTGAGAACAGTCCAGACTGGTGTGTGACTGTGTGTGTGTTGCTGCTGTATTGTTCTGTGTTTAGTTAGGTTATATTTCCCTGCCCGAACTCACCCCGTAACCAACTCCTTTGTGTTAACTCTAGGCGATAGAGATTAGGCCTCGCTAGATTTATAGAAAAGACAAAGGGGGGTTACACTTTGGTTAATAAATACAAAAATCCGGCGAAATTGGGTATTTTTTCCTGCTGGGACGCCCTTTCTTTATTTGGTGTTTAACGTCGTTTTCAACCACGAAGGTTATATCGCGACGGGGAAAGGGGGGAGATGGGATAGAGCCACTTGTCAATTGTTTCTTGTTCACAAAAGCACTAATCAAACATTTGCTCCAGGGGCTTGCAACGTAGTACAATATATTACCTTACTGGGGAGAATGCAAGTTTCCAGTATAAAGGACTTAACATACTAGAAACACTTAACAAGGGTAAAAGGAGAAACAGAATCCGTTAGTCGCCTCTTACGACATGCTGGGGAGCATCGGGTAAATTCTTCCCCTTAACCCGCGGGGGGTGCTGGGACGCTCACTTAACACAAATTTGACAATGTATTGTCAAACACGGAGCGATATCCGATATCTACTCACCCGACAGACGATGCAAGCATTTGCTGAAGCTTAGTGAGCCAAGTTCAGCGAAAATTGTGATTTAGGGGGGAAACGAGATCACGAGAATTAGATCACGTTTGCATTCTCTCATTGCATTCTCTCCTACACACGTATAAAGCTCGCAGTTTTGAACATGGCGTCCAAGGGCACAAAGAGAATAAGAACAGAAATGACGGTGCAAGACAAGGTTCAACTTCTTGATCGCTTCCATAGTCTGACAGCAAAGAGTGTTCGGGAAGCTGCTAACCCCAACTGCTTCAGTGATGCGTGCAGCGCTAAAAGTCCTGCGAATGGGACTGGAAAGACGGGGTTTTCCTGACAGTGACAGTGATAGCTTTAATGAGCGCTTCTGCTGGAAACCCGCTTCTCCGGGTTTACCACTAGGTGGCGCAAGACAATGAGGCCTGTGGCACTCTGACGGCACGTTCGCTTAGCTGCGGAAAGGTAACACAGTCGTGTCATCGTGACACAGTCGTGACAGTGGCAGAGATACTATTTTGCGGAAGAATGCCGAACAAGTGTTGTGTAGTGAACTGCAACAAAGCAAAGGGATTTCAGTTTCTCAATAATGTTGTGAGAAAGCGATGGATGGTTGCAGTCAAACGGGATAAATGGTCTCCATCACCACACAGCGTTGTTTGCAAAGATCACTTTCTACCGACAGACTACCTCGAAGGGCCGACTTCTGTTTGTTTGTTTGTTTGCTTAACGCCCAGCCGACCACGAAGGGCCATATCAGGGTGGTGCTGCTTTGACATATAACGTGCGCCACACACAAGACAGAAGTCGCAGCACAGACATCATGTCTCACCCAGTCACATTATTCTGACACCGGACCAACCAGTCCTAGCACTAACCCCATAATGCCAGACGCCAGGCGGAGCAGCCACTAGATTGCCAATTTTAAAGTCTTAGGTAGGGCCGACTTCAATGGGTAAGTTTTAGAAAACACGAGCATTTGTTTGCATGTTATTTTTGTTGAACAACCGACATCAGTTTCGCTCCGGTCACATGTGTGCATTTCTCAGTTGACAGTGTTGCAGGCATTGTAAACAATGGCCGGTTAGTACATCATAGTGACACTGACCCCATTACGAAAAACAAGGAATGATAATGATGTATCATTACAACAGGGGTGTATCATAACAACAGAGCATTCTTTTTTTCTACTTTGTGTTCGGGCAGTCATTTCATGTTTTTTTTTCTTTGTCTTTTTTCTTCTGTCTGTGAGGATTAAAGCGGTACCCAACTGAAACTACAGGCATCATTATTATTTTATTTTTTTCTTTCACAGGTGCATTGATTCGGTCCAAGCGACAGTTGAAACCAGATGCAGTGCCCAGCCAGTTCTTTTGGTTGCTACCTGCCAGTGAACAAGATCACAAGCGGAAGCAGAGAGCCATTTAAGGTTTATTTTAACCACCCTAATTATTAATGCTGTAATTATGAACTGTGAAACATATTGTAAACAGAAAACATAGCGATGTGTATACTGTTCTTTTAGTTTGTAGGCAGTTTATGACATTTTGATTTAAACAACAATGATGGAATGTTTTGTATTGCCCTAAATAAATGTACATTGACAAATAGGAGACTGCTTCAGTCCAAACCCCAAACTAACAATGCTGTTGTTGCAGGTTATGGAGTGTATGCAACAAGAACTGGAGGACTTTCAAGGAGTGTCACTGGAACTTGAAACTGATACTGCAGATAGCCAGGTACATGTTCAATAATATTGCTTTTCAAGCATTTTATGTGTTTAAAATTTTCCAAATAACAAGCAGGTGCTGATCTTTAGTTTAAAAAAAAATCTAGACACACATTCAATTTGTGAAAATCTGCGTTATGTTGATGGATAGTTTTCCCCCCACAATGGCTGCACTGGGTATATTATATTAAAATGATGATGAAAATGTTTCTTATTCCCTAGTATATGTTTTAAAGTTTGCTTATATATTGTGCCACATATGTGGCGCCCCCACCCCCCCCCCCCCCCCCCCCAATTTGTTGTAAAAAAAATTCCAATACCATTGTTTGTTTAGGGTTGCTTTTATATTCTTTTTCTTCTTTCTATAGACTCTTGAGGTACCCTCTCCAGATGTGGATCCTACAGCTGACAGGCAGTCAACAACAGCACAGACGGACCGCGCAGAGACCAGGGTTGCAGAGGTACAGACTGAGTATAGATCTACTCCACCACCCTTTCTGTCCATTGAAGCTCTGCAGTTGGACCCTCCCCTGCTGCACTACTACACTGGGCTGGAGACACACCAGAAGTTTACTGCAGTATTCAACACTCTCGGCCCTGCTGTGAACCACCTCCGATATCTCCGTTCAGCCACTGTAACCAACATTTCACCAACTAATCAGTTTCTTTTGATGCTGGCAAAGCTAAGACAAGGCTTAAATTATCTGCCCCTCTCCAGGATGTGCAATGTATCTGTTTTTACTGTTGAAAATGTGTTTTTGACATGGATTAACTTTTGTTCGAGGCAGTGGGGTGAAATTGATACATGGGTGAGCCCGGAACTTGTGAGGTTTTTTGCACCTAGTGACTTTAAATCCAAGTTCCCAAGCACGCGTGTGATTCTGGATGGTACTGAGATCTTTCTTTCTTTCTTTCTTTATTTGGTGTTTAACGTCGTTTTCAACCACGAAGGTTATATCGCGACGAGGTACTGAGATACCGGTTGAGAAGCCATCAAACCCAGCTGCCCAACGTGCGTCATTCAGCACGTACAAGAACACCAACACAGTCAAGGCTGTTGTTGGTGCCACTCCTGGCGGACTGATATCCTACATCTCTGCAACTTATGGGGGGTCAACGTCAGACCGGCAGATCATGGAGAGAAGCAGCCTTCCAGGTCTGTGCGATGGAGGTGATTCTGTCATGGCGGATAAAGGCTTCAATGTGCAGGACATGATTGCTCCCTATGATGTCCAGGTAAACATTCCAGCCTTCTTCAGCAAGAACAGGTTGACTGAAAAACAGGTCCTAGATGACAGGAAAGTTTCCAGCAAAAGGGTACATATTGAAAGGCTTATTGGTCACTCGGAACTGCAGAAGAAGCTGTACAGAACTTTTTGCACTGGCCTTCAGGTTTCCCTTCCATTGCTGGCTCTGGAATTGCGGAACAAATTTGGTTTTCTGGTAACAGCAGCACCAGCGTTAGATGACCTTCTCCTGACGGTACGCAGAACCACAGAAACAATTCCATCACCAGCACAGAAGACAAGTGTGCATAACCATGCCCACCATGTTGAGGGCAGCACCATCGATTACGAAAAACTGGCGGAGATGGTGGCTGAAAAGCTGCATTTCTCAAAGGGTGTTTGTTTGTTTGTTTGTTTATTTGTTGCTTAACGTCCAGCCGACTACGCAGAGCCATATCAGGACGAGGAAGGGGGGGATGAAGGGGGCCACTTGTCAAGCGATTCCTGTTTACAAATGCACTAACCCATTACTTGTGTCCCAGCAGGCTTTAGTAAAACTAAATTAATACCTACTGGAAGATTACCAGTTTCCAGTATGTTAAAATAGGCTTAACCTATCTACTGCTGGACTTACATCAGAACACTAACAGATTAAACTATACATGAATCGCAAGACAAGCGGCAAGAGAAGAGATTTTTTGAAAAAATACAGGTGAATGAGCAAGAAGGCAGAAAAAAGAAAAGAATTCATGAAGAAAAAGAGAGCATGACAGGAAAGAGGAACCAAAAATCTACCTAACAGCAAACTAGAAAGCTCCTGCGGTTCCAAAAACAGGAGGGGCCTTTAATTTCATAACCGCAGTGCCCCACTGCGGGATCTCAAAGGGTGGGAGGAGGCCACGGGGACCCTGTTTCAGGTGTGGTGTTCTGGATGATCATTTTGCGCGCTACTGCAATAACCCATCAAACCCCGGAAAAGTGGCCGCGGAGAAAGCGAAACTGAAATCGCTAAACGACAACCAGTCAACGTCAGCGGGCCGCCGTTGACTGAGTCTAGTGAAGGAAGTGCCCAGAGACTGAAGCAGGCAGCTGACATAGTTGATGGTGGCAATCTGGAGCTTCGTGCAGTTCGACTGCAGAGCCCCTCTGCAGTCGAACTGGGGCCAGGTGAAACTCTAGAGCTGCGGGGACTGGTAAAAGGGGGCGACAAAGAAGTGAAACATTCTTCCCAGAACCCCAGACTCACTGCCAACTGGTCTAGTAGTGCTAACTGCCCAGTGTGTTAACCTGACAGTGAAAGTTATTGTTAAAAACACTTCTCGGAGATCTGTACAGCTTCACAGCTCCGATGTATTAGCAGAGCTTAACAATGATGATAAGCGTGAACCAACCTCACGAGTTATCTTTTCCTGAATAGTTCCGTATTATCTCCCATGTTGTACTCAAATAGCCTGCTTTGAGTACATGTACCCTCGTTCCGGCTGGATTTTCTCTTTTCTGATTGCTCGGATGTGATGTAGGAACATGAATATGTATAGTTAGGAGCTTCCGCCGGGGTAGCGCCATATTTCCGAGCCAAAACGAAAGTAATTTGATGGTGAAAAACGTAAATACAAAGTGAATAATAGTTTTAAGGCTATTTACAGAGCGCGCAGCCCTTAATGACTTTTTTTTAAATAGTCCGACATATTTTCTGTAAGATAAGATATAAATCCAGCCAAAACATTTTGCAGAATATATTGAAATTTGCGTTCCAAGGGCGGGCAACTCAGCCGGTGTTTACCGCCATTTTGATATCTTGGAAAGACGTCTGTTGTGTTACTGTTAGTTACGAAGCAGTTTTCGTCTTCTGAACAAGTAAGTAATGTCTTTGCCCACATAAATTTCTATACATTTGAAATCAATGAATGTTTAAACAAGAAGAGCAAACGCTCGATCGAGTCACTTTCGCAGTTCTGAATATTATATGAGGCATCAGATGGACAGGAAGAAATTGCTATTCACAACACAATGAGTCACGTTCACATATAATTTGAGCCCGGTCACTTTTATAGTTTCCGAGAAAAGCCCAACGTTAAGTTGTGTGTTGCCGAACAGAAAAGGCTAGTTATCTCCCTTGTTTTTCTGATAACGTTCGTAAAAGGCTACAGATGTAAATACTTTGATGTAAAGAATAATCCTACAAAGTTTCAATCACATCCGATGAACTTTGTCAAAGATATAAAATGTCTAATTTTTCCTTTGAGGGCCCCAAAGGGTTTAAAACCGTGATCGTGATTGGCGTTTTTTGACCTTTCTGTGACCGTGATTGCCGAAATTTCCATTTCTGTGATCGTGATGGGACTTTGCCCGTGATCCGTGATGACAAAAAAATCAAGTCTCGTGATCGTGATCGTCATTTGTTTTCGTGATCGTGATGGGCATTATTGCAAAGCATTTTATTTTCAACGTACATTTTTTCACAGCTGTATTACACTCTATGATCCTCTAGTCTATTCGGTAAGGAGCCAACCCCGATTGAAAGGGAAGCAACAACACATTCAGAAATATGATTTTGAGAGCGATTGCTTCCCTTTAAAAGAACCAATTACACACTGACAAAAAGAGATCCAATCAGAAGGCAAATTGCAAAAGTCTACCAAACTTCATCCAATGGAAGGGCTTCGTGCAAAAGTTTTGAGTGAAATTCGAATTCGAAGATCAAAAATGGCGTGGAGCGGTACTGTCATCGAACTTCTGTTATATTTTGTGGATTCAAGCCAGACCAAAGCAGGCGGCGAGAATGCCTTCCTTGGTGGAAAGTTCAGGCTACGGGTCGGTCTTTCTGAAGACGAAATACCAAGGTATGTTGATCTATGTTGCTCTATGACTGTTCTGAATGTAGGCAAAGATCTTGAAATTTGTTCAAGATCTTTGAGTTTGAGTGAGATCATTGACATTGTCGACATTGCCACGTCCGGCTGTCACTCGCTCAGTGTGACCTCGACTGGCTCGAGATCGAGTCTGCGTTTATCCAAAACCGAAACTAGAAATGTGTTTTTCATCCCAGCAACGTGGACACGCTTGGCATAGATTCTAATTGTCGCTTCTTTGCATTAAGCTTGGATTTATTTTAGCGCCTGTAAACTTTAATATCAACAATGGGTTAAATTCAGAAACAATGGCGGGGAGACGCGCCAGTTTGGGTCACTTGATCCTCATGTCAAAGACATCAAAGTCATGTTCGTTGGGGATTTTGTCAGGCATGCTACTTTTCCGGTAATTGCCGGAAATCCGATAAAGCCGTTTTCAAAATCCGGTGAAGTCAAATTTATTCCGGTGAAGTTGAACAATTTTCGCAAAAACGATCCGTGTGAATATCGCGCAACGCGACCGGGCGCCGGTCTGAATGAAGCCAGCGCATAGTAGTGTTGTTTTCACCAGTTTGGAGGTGTGTTGAATGGTGGTGGGGGGAGGCTAAAATGGCATTTTTAACAAGATCACAACACTATTACAGCCCTGAAAATGATGCCCAGAATGCACCAGATTGCACAGATTTTAACCGTTTTTTAAAAAGATTTCGGGGGGGCATGCCCCCGGACCCCCCTAGTTGGCTCGCTTGCTTCGCAGGCTCAGGCCACTGGCACTGCGCGCTTCTTTCAGGTAAAACCATTTTTGCCCTGTAGCATTCCTGTTTGTTTTTCAAGGCCATGAAATCAGGCGATGGTGTACCTCAAATTGTATGGCAAAGTTGAAAATAAAGAACCCATCACACATACATGTACTTTAATTTCAATCCACCCAATAGTTTTTGAGGAAATGGGTTTACAAGATTTAGCTCTGGAAATGTGAAATTCAAAAAATAATAAGAAAAAAGTGCAACAGTTCTCACTTTGTGTTGAATAAACAATAGAGCCAGAGGAGCGAATTACTGTGTGGTTGTGTGTACTTTGACACGTGCTTTCTGTACATGCAACTTTTACCGTGACCGTGATTTGCCACTGGTGTTCGTGATCGTGAAAACAAAAATCAAGGTAACTGTGATCGTGAAAGCTAAAATTTCCCTTCCCGTGATCGTGATGATACACCCCCTTTGGAGCCCTCAACGGAGGTGCCACTGTTTTCTTATGTTTTCGGTGTGAGTGGAAAACATGAGAGTTGCATAATACTATAGTTCTGATTGTGAAATGCAGGAAGAGGGGGAAAAATAAGCAATAACTCTCGTAAAGTCTACAATAAAGGATTATAGCACTGTTCTGCACAGTCTTCGTCGTCAAGATTTTCTCACTATCATTGCGCTATAGCCGAATGCGCATTCGTATGCCTGATGAACATGAACATAGCAGAGTCTCTTCTTCAGTTCTTTCCCTTCGATTTCAATCACCGTTGATCGATGAATTTACAGGCGATTTCACTTGAGATATATTAGATATTAGAGATATTAAAACACCTATATTCATCATAAAAAAATATGTTTGATAAAAGCTGTATTCTATTGTGTTCTGGCTAAATCTGTCTCGCAGGTTTCTAGTGACTTCAGTTTTGATAACAGCTATAATTATTCCGCTGTGTTCTGGTTTTTACATTTAGTCAAGTTTTGACTAAATGTTTTAACGTAGAGCGGGAATCGAGACGAGGGTCGTGGTGTATGCGTGTGTGTGTGTGCGTGTGTGTGTGTGTGTAGAGCGATTCAGACTAAACTGCTGGACCGATCTTTATGAAATTTGACATGAGAGTTCCTGGGAATGATATCCCCGGACGTTGTTTTCTTTTTTTCGATAAATGTCTTTGATGACGTCATATCCGGCTTTTTGTAATAGTTGAGGCGGCACTGTCAAACCCTCATTTTCAATCAAATTGGTTGAAATTTTGGCCAAGCAATCTTCGACGAAGGCCGGACTTCGGTATTGCATTTCAGCTTGGTGACTTAAAAATTGATTAATGACTTTGGTCATTAAAAATCTGAAAATTGTAAAAAAAAACTAAAAAAATTTAAAACGATCCAAATTTACGTTCATCTTATTCTTCATCATTTTCTGATTCCAAAAACATATAAATATGTTATATTCGGATTAAAAACAAGCTCTGAAAATTAAAAATATAAAAATTATTATTAAAATAAAATTTCCGAAATCGATTTAAAAACAATTTCATCTTATTCCTTGGGGGTTCCTGATTCCAAAAACATATAGATGTGATATGTTTGGATTAAAAACACGCTCAGAAAGTTAAAAAGAATAGAGATAAAGAAAAGCGTGCTATCCTTCTCAGCGCAACTACTACCCCGCTCTTCTTGTCAATTTCACTGCCTGTGCATCGAGCGGTGGACTGACGATGCTACGAGTATACGCTCTTGCTGTAAAAATGCAGTGAGTTCAGTTTCATTCTGTTAGTTCGACAGCTTGACTAAATGTTGTAATTTCGCCTTACGCGACTTGTTTTCTCTCATCTCTTTCTAGGTGGCAACATGTTTGGCAACAAGTATTCCACTCAGTATTTCAGTATTGACTGTATCTGTATCGTCTGTTTCTAGGTGTAACAGCTATTCCGCTGTTTTCTTATGTTCTTGCTTTTTCTCTCTGATTTTGACTGTTTGATCTGTTTCGTCTGTTTCTAGGTGGCTACATCGTCAACTGCATGAGGAAGGCGTACCTACATGAAATCCCAGAGTACATCCAGAACTGGGAACCCATGATAGCTCGCCTTGAAAAGGAGGGCAAATGGAAAGTGGTCAAGATGGAGAGTTACGAAAATCATTTCATTGGCAAAGACGGTCTTCTCACGGTCTTCCACGTGTGCTGAACTGCAATAGATAGTTTGTGTGCAAACGCTGTCCGTGTCTTTGTTACAGTTATAAACTTTACATCTGCCTTTGAAGCAAAGAAAGGAATGGTGAGAGAAAGATAAAGGAAGGAAGGGAAAGTGAACGAAAAAAAGAAACAAGTCGCGTAAGGCGAAAATACAACATTTAGTCAAGCTCAGTCGAACTCACAGAATGAAACTGAACGCATTGCATTTTTTCCGCAAGACCGTACACTCGTAGCATCGTCTGTCCACCGCTCGTGGCAAACGCAGTGAAATCAACAATCCAGAAAAGCGCGGTAGCGGTTGCGCTGAGGAGGATAGCACGCTTTTCTATATCTCTATTCTTTTTAACTCTCTGAACGTGTTTTTAATCCAAACATATCATATCCATATGTTTTTGGAATCAGGAACGGACAAGGAATAAGATGAAATTGTTTTTAAATCGATTTCGGAAATTTAATTTTAATCATAATTTTTATATTTTTAATTTTCAGAGCTTGTTTTTAATCCGAATATAACATATGTATATGTTTTTGGAATCAGAAAATGATGAAGAATACGATAAACGTAATTTTGGATCGTTTTATAAAAAGATAATTTTAATTACAATTTTCAGATTTTTAATGCCCAAAGTCATTAATTAATTTTTGAGCCTCCAAGCTGAAATGCAACACCAAAGTCCGGCCTTCGTCGAAGATTGCTTGGCCAAAATTTTAATCAATTTGATTGAAAAATGAGGGTGTGACACTGCCGCCTCAAGTTTTACAAAATGCCGGATATGACGTCATCAAAGACATTTATGGAAAAAATGAAAAAAAAACATCTGGGGATATCATACCCAGAAACTCTCATGAACAATTTCATAAAGATGGGTCGAGTAGTTTACTCTGAATCGCTCTACACACACACACACACTGACACACACACTGACACACAACAACCTGGTCAGTGCTTAGAAGCTTCTGCTGAGCCAGTTATATCTAAGGTTGGTTTATTGTAGTGCCAGACAGACAAAGACAGACTCAACAGACAGAGAGACAGACATTGACAGAAAAAGTGTAAAATGAGTAACTCGACGATTTTGGTTGAGGGGGGGGGGCGTGTGCGTGTAGGGGGGGGGGGGGGGGGGTGACTGCCATTGTAGAAGATGATCGAGGGTGACGGAGAGAGAGACATGTCAATCTGTGACGTGGCTCATATTTTCAGCAAGAAAAATGGACAGAAAATAACCACCCCTCGCCCTGTTATAGTAATGTCTGAAAATGTAGGGCAGAGCGCCAGCCGGGAAAAAACTTCCGGCAACATGGCCGCTGGTGTGCCGGATCCTTTATCTCAAGTCCATGTCCGGGAAGGGACTCTTGAATTAAAGGCTTGTCACTGGAGACTCGGCCCTCCCATTTTTAACAGCCTCTCTGGGCCCTCTCAAAGACAGCTCAGCCATTTCAACGCTGTAAAAGCTTTTGGAAAAAGGGAAAGGAGTTTTGAGGCGAGAAAGACAGATTCCAAAAAATAAAAAAATAAAAAAGACAGACATAAAGAATGACAAAAGGAGTAAAAACTGTGAGGTGGTTTGAAAGGGGGAGAAGGTGGATGAGTGCGAATGAGCCAAAGTGAAAGAAGAAAAGGGGGAAAAAAAGAAGAAGAAAGGTGGTTGTAAGGGGCGATGTTGACAGGCGTGTTCAAGAAGTGATCGGCCACATTGTCGTCGCTGCTAGCTTTCGTCCCCCCAGTGTTTGCAGGCCGCGACTCCTCATAACTAGAAAATCCTCCGACTTTTTCTGGCCTAATCTAATTCCAGCACCAACAGCGAAAGCTGACAGGGGGGAGAAGGGAGGAGAGAAGTAGAAGGACTCGGACAATTTTTGTTACCTCCTCCTAAGTTGACACCACGCGCCGGCTGCCATCTTGGCTGTCAAGGGAGATAAAAAAGCTAGAGTGTTTGACCAAGGGAGAAAACCTCGTGACAGAGTTGAGGCTGCGGGGGTAGCAGCTGTTTTGTCAAAGCCAAGAGCTCTGTGGCCTTTTAGCTGCTTGCAAACGCTTTGGTGCGAGCTGGAATAATAGCTTTCCTTCTCCTCAGTTACGTTCTTTTCTCTTCTGCTATGTTCTTGTCCTCTAGCTGCTGAAACCTAGGTGGCATTGTTGGTTAAGTGGTTACGTACAAACCGCCCTAGCGTTATTTTGTGGTGACAAGATAATAATATTGCCCTGAATAATGTTCTGTGGTTTCGAATTGTTGGTTAAGTGTTACGTACAAAACGCCGTCGCTTTATTATGTGGTGATAATAT
>NW_027128525.1:0-7673 GCF_037325665.1 Littorina saxatilis
AAAAAATTCCATCTCACACGGCATTAATAGGTAACATGCTCCTTGAGTCGCCTTGTGTGGTGAGATACGTGCGCGATATACATCCTCGTAAATAAATAAATATTTTCTAAGAAAATAATTGTTTCTTTCTGACCAGAATGTCCTTTGTTGTTGTTAACCACACTACCAGTGTTTCTGAACTTATCAACCAAGCGTGTGATAGTATGACGATGTGGTATTTTCTTTCCAGGGTGTTCGAGTCGAAACTGTCTTTGAACCAGAGTAGGCGACTTAGTTGCCACAATCTTGGTCCTCTCTTCGACGGAAAAGTGATCGTAGGGGTCCATTCTTCTGTCAGATAAAACTTACAGGTCTTCTGGATATATCACCTGAAAATCAGAAAGAAACAATTATTTTCTTAGAAAATATGAGAGTTTGATTTTGTCCCTCTTTTTGTGGCCCACGTCATCCAGCAGCGCGGGGCCTGGATTGAACATGTCATCAATTACTGACAAGAGCAACCAAATGTTCTTCGATTTCGAAATGCTTTGGTATAATAAAAATTTGAGATGTTGTCCACATCTGGTGAAAAAAATCTTGCGAAAATTCTTGTATTTGTAGAAACTATTACAGTTTCTTTTTGTCCCTCTTTTTGTGGTACACCCATGAACATTTGTGCGCCTAATCTAAATATAGCCCTAGGCGCTTACAAAATATAAAATACATAGTGAACATTATACGAAACACAAATCGACAAGGACCAAGACACTCGGACTCATACACTCGCAGACAGGCGCACAGCGAGAACGCACGCACTCACTCACCAACTACAGGCACATGCATTCTAGACGGAAAAACAGTCGTAAATAAATAAATATATATTATATTTTTATCGAGCCTGACAAAACAGAACAAAAATGTGGCAAAACATATTTTTTTTCAAATCCTGTTCTTGGCTTATACACTGCTTTTCTTCTCTTCCGTCTTCCTTTTGACTTACTTAACTGTGCGCTTCTTGTTTTTTCTTGTGAGGTAGAAGGGGGAGGAGGGGGGGAGCAGTGATTAGGTTTGAATGGGAGAGAAAATGGCTGTTTTTAACTTTGGAGTTAAACTGTTTTATGGCCGTCCAAAAACTCGTAGGTGCTTCGGGCACGCAAGAGAGTGGCTGAAAAAAGATTACAATTTAAGCTCCCTGTTAATGGTGTTTTGTTGTTGTTGTTCAAAACTTATATACTTTTTCTACCTCAGTATTCTTTGGTCACGAAAAGCGTGAGAAGGTTCTTTTTAGCCTCATAAATTTAACATTTGTTTTCAATGATTGTTGCTGTTATTATTTATATGTTTTTTCTTCTTTTGTGTGTTCTTGGTAAGGCTTAGTTCGCAAGCGCGTTGTGTGCGCGCGCGTGTGTGTGTGTGTGTGTGTGTGTGTGTGTGTGTGTGTGTGTGTGTGTGTGTGTGTGTGTGTATTTGCATGCCTTGGATAGAGGCACATACACACACACACACACACACACACACACACACACACACACACACACACACACACACACACACACACTTAATAAATCATATCATTTTTATATCAGCACTGCCGATTAGAGATGTTATTTTCTCATCAACTTTCGCTGTTGGTCAATCATTCTCTCTCGTGAAAAATGAATTTTCCCCTCGGAACTTTGATTGAACATTGAATGCTCTGCGCGTCCGACGGCACTTTCCAATCACTGTCGACACGATAGAAAGCAATGCTATTCATACCGCAAGACAAATTCGGAAATGAAGGGAAAAAAGGCAATGAAAAACATGGAAAGATAATTATGATGTTGAACTATGAAAGACCAGAACTCAATCATAGCTTGTGCAGGGAGGTTGTAGAAAGAGAATCTCCGCCGCTCCCACCAATAGTAGCAACAACAACAACAACAACAACAACGACGACAACAACGACAACGAAAACAACAACAACAACACCAACACCAACAACAACAACAACAACAACAGCAACTACAACAACAACAACTACAACAACCAGATGTTGGTACCTTGCGAACAAAGCAGATCGTAAGAAAGGTGAAAAAAATCAACAACAACAAAACAAAACACCACAACCATTTCTATCATAACTACAGAACAACAGTACTAGTGAGAATATGTTGGCAGCTTCCATACTCATTGGAAAGAAAACCAAACACACCAACCGCACCAACCACTACAACAACATTAACAACATCTACGAAGAAGTATTACTTTTGCGCAACTGTTCTGTCTAGTGCAGCCCCCACTAACCACTACTTCCACCACCACCACCCAAAGCAATTACAACAAGAAATTCCTCCGAGGTAGGAAAAACACCCCCGTTGGTCAAAGGGAAATAACCATTCTCACTGCCACCAACTGAGAAGGTTATTTCCCTTTGACCATTAATATGTCCCTCTATAAGTCATTGTAGAATCTTAATCCACCAATAACTCCCTAACCGTGTGTTTGACTGGTCCCAATTTTTGTAAGGACCGTCTCAGGAATGTATAGAACCTGTTCACCAAGTTTGGTGACGATCGGTCCGTTCATTCTTGAGATCTATATGCGAACACAAACAAACAAACAAACAAACACATCGACCGAATCCTATACACACCCCTATACCGGGGGTGTAATAACGTTAACAGCAACACCAACATCAACAAAGTAGAGACATTTCTATGTCACAGCTGACGACGTTTGTGCCCCCCCCCCCCCCCCCCCCCCGCCCGCCTTGGGGGACCGTTGAATATCCCGCTGCTCATTAGTGTCACAATTTAGTTGTCAGCTTGATTATTCCACCAAAAGCCTAACCCCCATAACACGGCATCTGCCCCCTCCCCTTCCCCAATACTGAGTCCCCAATACAACGCCCTCACCCCCTTTGCAGTCTTAGTGCCCACACAATGTCTAGCATGCAATCCCCTGCTTGCCACCACCCCTGCCCTCTCCCACGCAGCCTCTTAAACATGAGATTGCAGACAAGAACAAAAATGATGGTAAGAGTAATAGCAACCACCTCCAAGAAGTACAACCCTGGTGAGCCCCCCTCCCCCCCCCCCCCCCCCCCCCCGCCAGTCGTCCACCCTTTGCACGACGACCACAATCAACAACGTAGACTCATTACTGCATACCATCTGCCCAATCTATACTTGTAAACTGAGTTTACGATGCGTGTTTCTGTCTCTTCGTTAAAGTCACATGTCGGTGGTCATGCAGTTAGACCTATCCCTTCGATCGACTACCCAGAAAGTGCAGAAAGTGCAAAAATTACACTACCCTAGTTGACCGTGGGTGTTTCTCTAAGCTCATTAACGTCACAATTTGGTGGCCAGTTCGATCTACCCCTGCACCCCACCCCCTCTCCCCCATTTCCTCCGCACACCCCACAGTCTATCCTCCCCTTTTTTAATTTTTTTTTATTTTATTTTTTTGACCTCAGTTGCATGCAGGCTGCTTCAACCCTTCCTTGTTTTCTTCTCTCTTTTTTCTTTCCTTTTTTTTTTTTTTTTCCTTTTTTTTTTAATTTTTTTTTCTATTTTTTTTTCTTATTTTTTTTTCTTGTAAATAGGCGGTGAGCATCCTTCTTCATTGTTTTTTTTTCTTCTTTTTTTAACATAGAGGTATATTACACTCACGAGACATGGACATTTTCTCTTTACAATGGAAATATTCCTTATATTTACAAATCAAATTTTCTACTTAATATTTGAAACTCGAAAATTACGAACACTGATCCCTGACAAGTTGTCTTTCTAAAAATACTAATACACATTTTCCCAATTAATATTACGTGATTTACAAAATTTCTCATCTTTTTACAACAACTTGTGTCTTGATAGCCAAATATTATATCCTGCATCTTAAAATTAACCCTCAATCCAGCCTTTTCCTCTATCCAGTTTTCTATCTTCGTCCAAAACAACTTTACCGGTATGCACTCATAAAAAAAAATGTTCAACAAAATCAACTTCCGTCCAACAAATACAACATCTGTTATTCTCCCTGACTTGCATTTTACATAATAAAATATTTGTTGGATATATGTTATGTAAGATTTTCCATTGCAATTCTCTTAACCTCACTTCTTTGGAAACATGGGCAAGTGTCCAAATTTCCTTATCTACTTGTACACCAAACTTCCTCAACCAAAAATTATATACACAAGGTTTTTCTACAGCAGTATCTACACTTTTCTTTTCTATCATTTTTCGTATTTGGCTTATTTTTATCATATACAGGCTACCATCAAACAATTGCTTATCCATCTGGACAATAATATGTTTATTTTCAATCCAATTAATCCATACTTTGGGTAATGCGTTTATTAATGCCCAATAATCCAATAAAATATTTGCATTATTCTTTCCAATTTGTATATATACCTCTGCTGCTGACTTCAATCTCTTTTCTTCCACTATAAACAAATCACTTACTCGTTCAATCCCAGCATTTTTCGTCTATCCTCCCCTTTCTCCTTCCGCTTTCTCAGTCTGTGAGAGAAGTCAACAACGAAGGGGATTTTTTTGTTTGTTTGCTTAACGCCCAGCCGACTACGAAGGGTCATATCAGGGCGGTGCTGCTTTGACATATAACGTGCGCCACACACAAAACAGAATTCGCAGCACAGGCTTCATGTCTCACCCAGTCACATTATTCTGACACCGGACCAACCAGTCCTAGCACTAACCCCATAATGCCAGACGCCAGGCGGAGCAGCCACTAGATTGCCAATTTTTGAGTCACTTGAGAAAAAGTGACTCTATGTAATCGGTCAGTGTTAGTCTGTCCGGCCGGCCGGCCGGCCGTCCGGCCGGCCGTCCGTAGACACCACCTTAACGTTGGACTTTTCTCGGAAACTATCAAAGCGATCGGGCTCATATTTTGTTTAGTCGTGACCTCCAATGACCTCTACACTTTAACGATGGTTTCGTTGACCTTTGACCTTTTTCAAGGTCACAGGTCAGCGTCAAAGGAAAAATTAGACATTTTATATCTTTGACAAAGTTCATCGGATGTGATTGAAACTTTGTAGGATTATTCTTTACATCAAAGTATTTACATCTGTAGCCTTTTACGAACGTTATCAGAAAAACAATGGAGATAACTAGCCTTTTCTGTTCGGCAACACACAACTTAACGTTGGGCTTTTCTCGGAAACTATAAAAGTGACCGGGCTCAAATTTTATGTGAACGTGACTCCCAGTGACCTCTACACTTTGACGTCTGCTTTGGTGACCTTTGACCTTTTTCAAGGTCACAGGTATGTCTTGAAGGAAAAAAATTGAAATATCATATCTCTGAAACTATTCATCGGATTTGATTCAAACTTTATAGGATTATTCTTTACATCAAATTATTTACATCTGTATTGTGTTGTGAATAGCAATTTCTTCCTGTCCATCTGATGCCTCATATAATATTCAGAACTGCGAAAGTGACTCGATCGAGCGTTTGCTCTTCTTGTAAAGTCTTAGGTTATGACCCGGCCGGGGTTCGAACCCACGACCTCCCGATCACGGGGCGGACGCCTTACCACTAGGCCAACCGTGCCGGTCAACGAAGGAGATGATGATAATGTGTACAACATGGTCAACATTTGAATAACAAGAGAACACAACAGTAACCATGTTTGGTGCATTTGTTACACCCCCGGTATAGGGGTGTGTATAGGTTTCACTCGATGTGTTTGTGTTCGCAAGTAGATCTCAAGAATGAACGGACCGATCGTCACCAATCTTGGTGAACAGGTTCTATACATTCCTGAGACGGTCCTTACAAAAATTGGGACCAGTCAAACACACGGTTAGGGAGTTATTGGTGGATTAAAATTAGCCTGGTATAGACGGACACCCCCGTTGGTCAAAGGGAAATAACCATTCTCACTGCCACCAACTGAGAAGGTTATTTCCCTTTGACGGGGGTGTAGTTCCTATCGGAGGAATTTCTTGTTATCAATATATTTAAGATTGTAAGGCGCTTAGAACTATTTTAGGACTTGCGCCCTATAAATACTCTTATTATTATTATTACTATTATTATTTCGACAGCTCGTCGTCGCTGCCTTCTTCGGGATGGCAAAAAGTAAGGAATCTTACTTTAACAGTTGAATAAAAACCACTGCCGTCACAATCTCAACCGCGAAAAGCGAAAACAACCACAAGGTGTCAATAACTTGTATTTGTAGCAACTAGATTATTTTTTAAATAACAACCATAACCACCACCACCCTCCTCACTAATAACAGCAACAGCAGCAACGCAGAAGTACCACGGTGTACACTACATTGGGGTGTGCACGTTAAATATCCCACGATTGACAAAAGGTTCTTTCCTGGCAAAATTGTACAGGCATAGATAAAAAAAAATGTCCACCAAAATACCCGTGTGACTTGGAATAATAGGCCGTGAAAAGTAGGATATGCGCCGAAATGGCTGCGTTCTGCTGGTCGATGTGAATGCGTGATGTATTGTGTAAAAAAAAATTCCATCTCACACGGCATAAATAGATCCCTGCGCCTTGAGTCCGAGTCTGGAGATACGCGCGCGATATAAGACTTCATATATATATATATACGGTTGTCGACCTCAGTGCAGCCCAAAACCTCAGACCGTGTGTCTTTCTCAGTTCTGAGTTCATTAAAGTCACATTTTGGTGGTCAGTTCGACCCCCTTCCCCTACAGTATCCGACCCCCCCCCCCCCCCCCCTTTTACTCCCACGTGTCTCGGTCTCTCTGACAGCAGAAATAAAAACAGATCAAGCGAAGATAATTTGTGCAGCCAGAGTTTTAAAGATCAGTAAGAACCACTGCCTCAACATCAACGTCGCAGGAGCTTGCATCAAAGCGCTCTCACTGCTTTATCCTTACTGTAGTATTACTACTATTATCCACTAAGGATCAAGGAATAGGATACGTCAATCGAGCGGCGCTTTGAGGCAAGCTCCTGCAGGGGCGGATCTGGGTTTTGAAAGGGGGGGATGCAAAGTTCTTTTTTTTTTTTTGTTTTTGTATCTTATCAGCGAAAGCGCGAAGCGCCGAACCGATGGCGCGAAGCGCCGAGCATGCTAGGGGGGTCCGGGGGAATGCCCCCCCGGAATTTTTTTTTAAAAAGGAAGCAAAATTGTGCAATCTGGTGCAATCTGAGCGTGTAAAGTGCTATTTTCAGGTGATACATTTTTCTTCTTTTTTTTTTCTTCTTTTTTTTTTTTCTTTTTTTTGTCCCATTGGGGGGGGGTGCAATTGCACCCATTGCACCCCCCCCCAGATCCGCCCCTGTCCTGTGATCAAAGTCAACACCAACTTGACAAGGAGAAGATGTGGGTGACTTACGTATGAGGTATGTCGAGAAGAAAAAGTTAGGATCAACACGACAACCACCACCACAAAAACAACAAAAACAACAACAACAATTTACTTTTTGTAATTTACGTACGTAGAAACACGCACGCACAGACACAGACACAGACAGACAGACACACACACACACACACACACACACACACACACACACACACACACACACACACACACACTCACTCACACACACACACACGCGCAAGCACGCACGCACACACCCACACACACACACATTTCTGTCTCTCCATGTCCCTCTTTGTCTCTCTATCTGTCTCTCTATCTCTATCCCTCTCTGTCTGTCTGTCTGTCTGTCTGTCT
>NW_027128526.1:0-3774 GCF_037325665.1 Littorina saxatilis
AACCCCCAACCCCAACCCCAACCCCCAACCCCAACCCCAACCCCAACCCCAACCCCAACCCCAACCCCAACCCCAACCCCAACCCCAACCCCAACCCCAACCCCAACCCCAACCCCAACCCCAACCCCAACCCCAACCCCAACCCCAACCCCAACCCCAACCCCAACCCCAACCCCAACCCCAACCCCAACCCCAACCCCAACCCCTTTAATATTAACATTGCCAATGTTAGATTTAAATTATTTTTGAATATTTTATAATTATTAAACTAATTATGAATTCTGATATGTCAACGAAACAGAGAGTGGATCAAGTATTAAAGGAATACCAAGCAAATGATAGATATTTGACCCAACAATAAATAGGTACGTTGAGGATCATTAAAAGCTCGATGGAAATTTAAGCCGTTAAATAAAAAGATCAGGAAAATAAATAATTAATGAAAACAATTGGGCTGCTAGCATAGGGAGAGATTAATTACAGGAAAAGTAAAGTATTTATTAATTTAGCAAAAGATCAATAGAAGTTAAATAATTTACAACTTGTCAAATAAATCAAAAGATCAAGAATGGTAATGTCAACAGAAACGATAATTGCAACCATTGTCTCTGTGCTTTAAGGATTGTTCATATATTTTCAGAGCAATTAAAGAAATGATTGGTTCACAACAGCAGTCAAGATTCTCATATTTGTCTTCGTAGCCCTATTTTTCGTAGTAATAGGGTACAACTACTTCTGTCAAAAAAGAGTATAACAAAGCCAATACTAATAATTGCAATAAACTGAAGTATAATTGACAAGAATGCCGGAAAGAGAAAAGTGATGAATATATAAAAATATTAAATCTCAAATTAAACTCATTTCATATTAATTGTTAACATCAAACGCAGCAGAATTCAAGTTAGTTGGCACATAGAAATGTTGAATACCCTGATTCAATTGATCATCCCTTAGTAGAATATGACTAAGACATCCCATGGACACTTCCAGTATCAGACGAGTACATCGCTAACTTGATTACTAATCAAGCCTCAAATATATTCTATATAAGACAACTCATCAGAATGATCATGTATAACCTAAAACATTCCAATTATGTAGAGAAAAACGGAGGGTGCCGTAAGGTCCCGGAGCTTGATTTTAATTGGTTATCGACGTACTTTATAGTGTACTTTTTAGGGATTGAATATCGTTTGAATGGGTCATTTCTAGTTTAGTTTTAATATGTCTTAGGTCCTAACTTAAAGTAGGCTAAATTATCGCCACTTATGTAGAAAATTTAAAAACTTCTCACTTTTAACAACCTCGCCTAAGATACATTCCTAGATTCAATACTCAACCGAAATGTCACCTAACTTTCAATAGCAGTTAACTTCAAATATATTTATTTATTGTTCTTTGCAAAAGATTATTATGAAATGGTGCTAACAATGTCCTGAATATGTTTGAATATTTTCCAATCGAAATGTTTAGTCATACTTTTATCGGAGAAGGCTTATCCTTCTAACTTTCCATGGAAAATGGATATTTTGACAATATATTATAGATTGTTTTGATTTTGTGTTGGATTTTGTGTTTGATGTTGTGTTTGATGTTGTGTTTGATGTTGTGTTTGATGTTGTGTTTGATGTTGTGTTTGATGTTGTGTTTGATTTCGTGTTTGATTATTATGGAATTGCAGATGGTATATTTCTGAATGTGATTTGGGTATGTATTAATAGAGTTGATCTCCCAAGTATAAATCATGGTGTTAGCTTAATATTTCACTTACTTAAAGTTTGTATGGATGCTATGTGTTGCCTATAACTAGCAATTGCATTGTAGAATTGGCTATTTAACTAAAAGCAAGTACTATAGCTTCAATATCTTACCATAATGGATGACTGCTTAGTGTTGGCTAAGGCCAAATCTAATCACCAAAACGACCATACAGTCGGACTTTATCAAATGCACTACGTAAATGCATTGGTGATATCATTATTCTGATTTCATTGATTTTTTATTTTGAAGTTAAATTAAGACTAAACATGGAAACTGGGTGTGTTTTTTTGAATGTTATTTCAAGGTTTTTGCCAATTTCTAATGTTTATGTTTTAGCCCAATAGGAACTAATGGAGTATATACAGTTGTTTTAACAATCGACAACAATCGTCAGTTATTAGTCATTGTTTAACATTTTTGTAGGTATATAGCAAATGGACAGTTGTGTATAGTTGCATGATTGTAATTTATTGTAACTTTGTTGCGAAGTTATATGTACGATCATATTGACCCATTATGTCTGCTAATTAGGAACGACCAATACAAACAAATACTAGTTTGTAGACACTTTGGATAGTTTCAATTTATGTATATTAATGCCCATATTTATGGAAGATGCCTACATATTTACACTCTATCCGACTCGAAGTACAGTGTTATCACTACCACAATGGCCTAAAATAATCAATGCTATGATCCATATCATTACTATCATTTAATTATATGTAATTCCCAGTTTATAACAAAATGTATATCATTTGAATCTACGGTTTAATTATTGCTAAAATTGTTCTAAATTGTCGACATACTCATCCAATATTTATTGTTATTTAACTTACTTATTTAATGGTTTATTAGTCTGTTATAACTTTATATAAGATGCACCCATTTTAGGTAACTCGAAATTGTAATTTGTTACTCTATGACGCTGTTCTACATTTTTCTTATAATTTTTTGTATTTTTTGACGATTGTTATGTATTCTATTTTTCTATGTCAATAAATGGCAATTAGAGACCACACTGCTCCGAGCCAATGAATTCAACTATTTACTTTTTCTATTATAAATATATAATTACTGTAAATGAAAAGTGGAGTTTTTTGTTTTGGAGTTTTGTAACCATACCGATTTTTTGGTATTTAGGATGCGTTATTATGACCTTTCTTCGCCGTGGAGTGGTCCTATAGCTTTATAGTGATTATTTTTGCTGATGAAATCTGTGAATTATCCTCGTGTGATATGGAACCGATTGGCACTTGTCGCTAATTATTGATGATGGGATTGTAGGTATCTGCTGGAGATGTTTTTGGTTTCGGGTATGCTTGATAATATCTTTTGTTCCTTAGTTTATATTCTTATGATACTTCCATTAAATTTAGGTTGTTTTTTTTAGTCCATGTTGGTTGGATCTTTTAAGGCTTATGAATCACTTTTATACGTGCCTGCTCAAATCCTAAATATGGGCTTATGTATGATTCACTATGGAAAATGGTGTACTTTTTCTGGAATTCTGATGGACTTTCATAGCTATTCCCATAAACTACTTATGGTTTGTACTTAATAGGACTCCTTTTAGGTTTCTCATGTCGGTCATCTAGAAACTTTAACATTTTTATTAATATATTCAGAAAGAATGGGTTATAATTCAATATCTATATTTTTTGAACTTACAAAAATCAAAAAATGGAATTAAAAGATCCCAAGGGGGTTGGGGTTGGGGTTGGGGTTGGGGTTGGGGTTGGGGTTGGGGTTGGGGTTGGGGTTGGGGTTGGGGTTGGGGTTGGGGTTGGGGTTGGGGTTGGGGTTGGGGTTGGGGTTGGGGTTGGGGTTGGGGTTGGGGTTGGGGTTGGGGTTGGGGTTGGGGTTGGGGTTGGGGTTGGGGTTGGGGTTGGGGTTGGGGTTGGGGTTGGGGTTGGGGTTGGGGTTGGGGTTGGGGTTGGGGTTGGGGTTGGGGTTGGGGTTGGGGTTGGGGTTGGGGTTGGGGTTGGGGTTGGGGTTGGGGTTGGGGTTGGG
>NW_027128527.1:0-10973 GCF_037325665.1 Littorina saxatilis
CCCCCCCCCCCCCCTTTTAAGACCACCGGAAATCCGAGAAAATTACTTTTGATAATGAGAGGAACCTACGTCATGTTTTCACATTATTTTCTTGGTAGAGTATTTAAAGTGTTTAGGCCTCGGTTCAAGTATAAAAATAGGGGTACATTTACAGAGGTTATGAACAGAAAATCTGAGTAAACAGCTAGGGTCTTAAAAGGGAGGTAGTCACCACAGGAAATCACCCACCATTAACAGCACAACCGAGGACACATTGGGTGAGATTGTACGAAGATAAAGTGTAGTTAACGGCCCAGAAACAATAGGCGGTTGGCGTGTTTGCTAGTGCCCTAAATCGCTGTTTTGCGGGTACTAACAACTTTACCCACACTACTTCACTACTCCTTGACAGAAAGATAATTGACCAGTGCTAAGGGACACGCACGTCAGTAAGAAGTTTCTGTTACTATTGAATAATACAGAGTTTGTGGAGAGAACGACCGACTACGGTACGGAACGAGATATGACGTCATTTTCTCGTATCATCCTGCCGGCGTTATCATCCTGTCGGTTACAAAAAGAACGATCTTCACTTCGTTCGGTATCGTGACGAAGATGACGCCATTTTGTCGTCTTATGCTACCAGTGTAACACACCTATGTCGGCTTACTAGTGCCAAACAAACATAATTAAAACGTTCTTCCCCACATAACGTTCACTTTCAGTTTTATACCAAGTTATCCGTCTTGAAGTGAACTAGCACTGAATTTTCACGAGAAAATTGTAATTATCAAGTGATCGTGTTTAATTATCAAGGGATCATGCCTGATTTTTTTGGTGTTCATCTCTATCTATCAGGTGTTCATGTTTAATTATGTTTTTTGCGCTTGTAAATCGAGGGCAAAACTGAACATTAGTAATCAACACTGTCAGTAATTAATATTATCGCTGTTAATTACACAGAACACGTTTTAATTGAAATGTTCACGTGACTTTGGTGACCCCAGGTTTTGGCGCTAGTAAGCCGTCATACATCCCCGAGGGACCGCTCATCTTTGTCTCGTTTTCGAACGGAGTGTGTGCATGGTCGGTGTCAACGCAATCGATCGATTGTCTGGTGTGACTGAAAAGATCGTCTTTATCTGTTTGATCAAGGCTGCGAGAATATGTGTCTTAATTCCAGACGGTTGATGTCGTGAGTAATGCGTCCGTGTGTGCAAACGATGTGTTCGTGTGATTAATAGTGTGTATCGGACCGGCAGTGGGTCACCGGCAGTGTGTCACTATCATATGACCCCATACATGTCCGGCTAAAACAATGATGCCTGTGGGACATTAATATTCCTTGTCTTGGCAGTGTGTAAGGTTAGATAATTATCACGTTCCGCTTTTCCTTGCCCCAGAGTGAGAAATCAACAATCAACGTTGCACAGAGGCGCACATTTGACACGAAATACATGACACACTTTTAATTGATCCTTCCTTAACTCTTGACCACACAACTCTTAAGCCGGTGTAGCAAACCCAGGTAGGTTTCTCAAAAATGCCCCCTTTCCTTCCATGGTACGGATGATCCACCTTAGGTTCTCTACATTAATCATGGGGTCTTCTTCTTCTTCAGCGTTCCAGAATGTTCTGGTTACGTGTGAGCTCGTTTGCCCATTTGGGTTCTCCAAACTAAACTCTGAGAGCATAGTCAGCTTCATTCCGCTTTCGTTGGGTAGGCATGCTCAGTATTTTCGTGTTTCCATAACCCAGCGAACTCCGACATGGATTACAGGATCTTTTCCGTGCGCACTTAGTCTTGTGCTTGCGTGTACACACGAAGGGGGTCAAGTCACTAGCAGGTCTGCACATAAGTTGACCAGGGAGATCGGACAAATCTGCACTCTTAACCCACCAGGCGGCAGCGACCGGGATTCGAACTCACGACCTTCCGATTAGGAGGCCGACGTCTTACCACCACGCCACTGCGCCCGTCATTAATGGGGTCAACTTCATTCAACAACAAAAATGTTATTTTAACTTAGAAATTTGCTTCATCGCACAATCCTTCCCTACATATTCAAGGGACGTAAACCACTCGGTGCATGTTTTTGAAGGAATCGAATTTTGGGGTGAACTTTATTGCATATATAACCACCAATTTTCTTCACTTGCCAGAAAGTGACATGCTTTTTTCCCTCAAATCAGTGTACCTCTTCAAATTGACCCAGTAACAACAGAAGGAGCTTCACGACCTCACGGCAAAACCATTAGGGAAACGGGAAAACCCGACTTTGAAAAAAAATTACAAGAAACAATAGTTTCAGTATCGGGTATTTATCGAATGAGAAAGCTGGTTGCGTGAGAAATCTGATCTCGGTACACCTGCAAACACGGCTCACTGAAATAGCGCCTAGTGTCTAATTGAGCCGTCCATTCTCCGACATCGTCTCTTTCGTCCATGTACAAACGCGTGGTTGGTTTTGATTTCCCCGACTGATTCAAGCTAATCCTGTAAACGGAGACAACCGCGGAATTCTGGTCCGAGTGTATCATGGTGTTCCCTCCCTTGTATTATAGCTTCTTGGAATGCAGACCGTGGACGCGCAGCCACGGTCGGGGATTGATTTTATTGGATACTACTGTTATGTATTGCGACGTTTATGTATTGTGTGTGTGTGTGTGTGTGTCTGTGTGTGTGTGTGTGTGTGTGTGTCCGCGCGTGCGTGGGTGCGTGTGCGTGTGTGTGTGTGTGTGCGTGCGTGCGTGTATCATTATAATTATGTGTGTGTGGGGGGGAAAAGGGTGTGTGTGTGTGGGGGGGGGGGGGGGGGAGGGGGATTGACGCGTGTTGTGTTATTTCGGACCGCTGTTGTCAACATTGTCGCTGTGTCACATACGCACACACGCCTGCATGTACGCATGAACGCTCACAAGCAGGCAGACAGAAACTAACTCACACACAGCACAGCAACAGAGGCATCGCCACAATCACACATGAACATACGCGAAAACAAGAACATACTTACACACGCACACACACACGTACACACAAACACACAAACATACACACACACACACACACACACACACACACACAAGAGCGCGTACACACACGCACGCAAGCACACACACACACACACAAACACACACACACACACACACACACGCACACACACACACACGCACACACACACAAACAGCCAATCAAAGTCTCGTGTGTGCATTATACTCAACTGAAAACTGAAAAGTATCTTGGAACATTTAATTTCTGTTTGTGTTTATCCCATATCATCCTGACCTCAGGTCAACAATGAGTTACTTCCCTTCGGGTCTCATTTTATTCCTGACACAATTTTTTTAATTTGTTTTGCCTTAGTTTTCTTTCTGTGTGTAAGAAATCGATTTTTTACATATTTAGATCTTTTCGTAATGTGTTATGGATATAAGCAGATTCGCGATCGTCGATAATGATTGTTCATGATGTTTAATTTTTAAATTACAAAGGAATTGATATGTAAGACAGTTTCAAGCGAGCTATTTTTCGCGGCTGTATTTACTGTGTAAACAACTCTAAAGATGGAAAAAGTGTCACGTGATAATCAACCGTTTGGTTTCGGCGCTCGCTGGAGCAGAGGCTTTTTTCTGTAACCAGTTGACAGTGATGTAACCATATATTACGGTCTCCTTCCGGCAGCAGTCCCAACATTTCGACTTGTTTTGACCTCAGAACGATGTCTTTATCATAACTGTGAAGAACAGAACGGAGATCACTGTCGAAGTCGGCCAATCTGCAATCATTTTCGTCTCGCGAACACTGCTCGCGAACAATATATGGGAGATAACTCTGTATTCTTGTTTTGATAGATTCGCGTAGGACTTTAGCGTCCGGTCTGAGAGACAACTGGCGATAGCCGTGGAGCGATGATTATGAGAATGATACCATGTATCATGTCACCTTATCTTTACTTATTTTGCAACTGGGTTATGCCACAATATTTTTTTTCAGATTTCGTTTTGTTTGATTATTTTCTGCTTAAATTTACAGCTTGATAATTAAAGCTTTCATGCAGCGCGATTTGCGACTATTTTACATTAACATTCTTTGATCGGAATGCAGTTACCTCCCCTGAATGTTCTACTTGGATATTGACGTGCATACTCCGCTCTACTGACATGACTAATGTAACCCTTGACAACCACTTGTATACAAATTAAAGGCACATGCCTTCCCGTCAAACGGTTCCGCCCATCATCTGAGATCTAGCAAGGCTTTACGAGATATCAGATCATCCCTCCACTTGGATACGTACCAACAAATCAACAGACTGACTGAGAGCGAGAATAGTAGTACAATTGATATTAAAAGTCCTACTTTTTTTGCCATGAACAATGCATGATATCTTCTTCATCTTCGTTCATAGGCTGAAACTAGCATGGTGTGTACGTGTATGACAGGTTCCCCCCGCCATGCAAGCATGCCGTCATACGCCGCTTTCGGGGGATGCATGCTGGGTATATTCGCGTTTCTACAATTTAAACGAACTCTGACATGGATATTTTCCGTGCGCAGTTGTGATTGTGTATGCGTGTACACACGAAAGGGGATAAGGCGCACTATCAGCTTTGCGCAGAAGTTAACCTGGGAGATCAGAACAATCTCCACCCTTAACCTACCAGGCGCGGCCGTGATTCAAACCCACGATCTTCCGCTTGGGAGGCCGGCGGCTTATCAATCAGGCCATTGCTCCCGCCCTGCAAGATTTCAATTCGAAGTTGATACTCGCGTCCGTAAAGAAATCGAGTCATCACATAATGCCCACTATATGCACAGAAAGCATCGATTTTGATTGGTGGTGATAAGGAAGTGTGGGTCTAATCCATGCAAAACCCTGGCCAGATATGAAATAGCGAAGCCTGACATTAGTCGAAGACGACTTCACAAAGTTCGTTTCACGAAGCTTTCGGCACTGAATTGTCGATAATCAGACTTCGTGAAGTTCGTTGCACTGAGCTTTCGGCACTGAATTGTCGATAATAAGACCTCGTGAAGTTCGTTGCACTGAGCTTTCGGCACTGAATTGTCGATAATCAGACTTTGTGAAGTTCGTTGCACTAAGCTTTCGGCACTGAGTTGTCGATAATAAGACTTTGTGAAGTTCGTTGCACTAAGCTTTCGGCACTGAATTGTCGATAATCAGACTTTGTGAAGTTCGTTGCACTAAGCTTTCGGCACTGAATTGTCGATAATCAGACTTTGTGAAGTTCGTTGCACTAAGCTGTCGGCATTGAATTGTCGATAATAAGACTTCGTGAAGTTCGTTGCACTAAGCTTTCGGCATTGAATTGTCAATAATAAGACTTCGTGAAGTTCGTTGCACTAAGCTTTCGGCACTGAATTGTCAATAATAAGACTTCGTGAAGTTCGTTGCACTAAGCTTTCGGCACTGAATTGTCGATAATAAGACTTCGTGAAGTTCGTTGCACTAAGCTTTCGGCATTGAATTGTCGATAATAAGACTTCGTGAAGTTCGTTGCACTAAGCTTTCGGCATTGAATTGTCAATAATAAGACTTCGTGAAGTTCGTTGCACTAAGCTGTCGGCATTGAATTGTCGATAATAAGACCTCGTGAAGTTCGTTGCACTGAGCTTTCGGCACTGAATTGTCGATAATCAGACTTTGTGAAGTTCGTTGCACTAAGCTTTCGGCACTGAATTGTCGATAATCAGACTTTGTGAAGTTCGTTGCACTAAGCTTTCGGCACTGAATTGTCGATAATCAGACCTCGTGAAGTTCGTTGCACTAAGCTTTCGGCACTGAATTGTCGATAATCAGACTTTGTGAAGTTCGTTGCACTAAGCTGTCGGCATTGAATTGTCAATAATAAGACTTCGTGAAGTTCGTTGCACTAAGCTTTCGGCACTGAATTGTCAATAATAAGACTTCGTGAAGTTCGTTGCACTAAGCTTTCGGCACTGAATTGTCGATAATCAGACTTTGTGAAGTTCGTTGCACTAAGCTGTCGGCATTGAATTGTCGATAATCAGACTTTGTGAAGTTCGTTGCACTAAGCTTTCGGCATTGAATTGTCAATAATAAGACTTCGTGAAGTTCGTTGCAATAAGCTTTCGGCACTGAATTGTCGATAATCAGACTTTGTGAAGTTCGTTGCACTAAGCTTTCGGCACTGAATTGTCGATAATCAGACTTTGTGAAGTTCGTTGCACTAAGCTTTCGGCACTGAGTTGTCGATAATAAGACTTTGTGAAGTTCGTTGCACTAAGCTTTCGGCACTGAGTTGTCGATAATCAGACTTTGTGAAGTTCGTTGCACTAAGCTTTCGGCACTGAATTGTCGATAATCAGACTTTGTGAAGTTCGTTGCACTAAGCTTTCGGCACTGAATTGTCGATAATCAGACTTTCGTGAAGATCGTTGCACTAAGATTTCGGCACTGAATTGTCGATAATCAGACTTTGTGAAGTTCGTTGCACTAAGCTGTCGGCATTGAATTGTCGATAATAAGACTTTGTGAAGTTCGTTGCACTAAGCTGTCGGCACTGAATTGTCGATAATAAGACTTTGTGAAGTCTTAGCGAAGCCAACCTCGGGCACAATTAAGGATAGCCTTTAACCAGAGTAAGTTCACGGAATTTACTTTGCCTTTAAACATTGCAGACGCTGAGTCGTTTCTTCGCTTTATTAAAGGAAGGTACATTGGCCAAAACATAAGGTTATTATATGATACTCTATTTTATGTGAATAAGCATAACATACGTGGCCTCTTAATGTGCATTGACTTTGAAAAAGCTTTCGACAGCGTTTCTTGGTCCTTTATTGATAAATGTTTGTGCAAATTCAACTTCGGTGATGACATTAAAAGATGGATTTTCACTTTTTATAATAATATTAGATCATGTGTTTCTGTGAATGGTAAATATTCCAGTTGGTTTGATGTACAAAGAGGTACCAGACAAGGAGATCCATTGTCACCTTATTTATATCTAATATGTGCCGAATTTCTGTCCATTATGATCCGCCAGAGTACAGAGATAAAAGGTATAAAGGTGGCAGATGATGAAATATTAATATCCCAGTTTGCAGATGACACCGCCCTGTTTCTGGATGGTTCAAAACAATCATTTTGTGCATGTATGAACGTTTTTAAAGCAATTTGCCTCTATATCCGGTCTGAAAATGAACTATGAGAAAACTACGGCAGTCTGGATAGGCTCACATACAAATTGCAATATTAAATTTATGCCGGAACTTATGCTCAGTTGGAACCCTGTAACATTTAAAGTTCTTGGCATTGTTTTTTCAGTCAACCTAGATGACATTATACCCCTTAATTATGAACATAAATTGGTAGAAATTGAGAATTTGTTCAGGTCCTGGTCCAGAAGAAATTTAACACCCTTTGGAAAAATAACAGTTATTAAGAGTTTGGCGCTGTCTAAGTTAACTCATCTGTTTATGAGTTTACCAGACCCTGATGATAAGTTTTTGTTTGATTTGAATAGGTTATTTTTTTCATTTCTATGGAATGGTAAGAAAGATAGAATAAAGAGAACAACAACATATCAGTCGTTTGAAGAGGGTGGGCTTAAAATGGTGGATTTGAAATGCTTTTTGTCAGCTCTGAAGATATCATGGTTACAGCGAGTCCTTTGTAGTGAAGGAAAAGTAACTAAACTTCTGAAAGCTCTGTGTCCACTTGTACATAACATTCACAAGAGAGGAGGTGAGTTTGGAAACATATTGATGCAAAGAGTTCAGAATCCTTTCTGGAGAGATGTTTTCAAACATTACAAACATTTTGCATGCAAATGTGTCCCCATCTCCTTGAGTGATTTTGCTTCAGAGCGTCTGTATTATAATGTACATATTTGCATAGATAAAAAGGTTATTTTTAACAGGAATTGGATGGAAAATGGCATTATTACAGTCGGTCACTTGATGAGAGCTGATGGGTTTTTGTCATATAACGATTTTAAATTGAAACATCCAAATTTACAACTGAATTTTGTTTTTTTCGAGGGCGTTATGCGCTCAGTTAAGAATTTTCATAAAAGACTAAAGTTAGATGCAGTTTTAAACAATGTTTTTCATATTGGTGATGATGTTGTATGGAAACAAATAGCTAAAGGTGGAGTAAAACATATATATACCCATCTTGTGAAAAATGATGGCAATCTACAGTGCATGGAAAAATGGGCTAATTTATTGAATTTTGATGTAAATGTTGGAAAGGTATTTCTGACAATAAGGCGAACTACACAAGACACATACCTAAGGTGGTTCCAATATAGAATACTATATAGAATTTTTCCCACTCAACGCCTGTTATTTTTGATGAAAATTTCCGACACATCACTATGTAGCTTTTGTACACAGGAAGAGGAAACCTTAATACATTTGTTTTGGGAGTGCACAAGAGTTAAGCTTTTTTGGGCTGATTTCACAGAATGGTTATGTCAAAATTTCACACATTGCAATAATTTGAATTTGTCAAAAGAGCTTGTCATTTTAGGGTATTTAGACAACTTTCATACGGATGCTGTTCTTGATTTGTTTATTCTCCTTGCCAAACAAAGTATATTTGGAGCCAAATTAAATAAGACAGTCCCAACACTAAATGTTTTTGTGAAAATTGTTAAAGAAAGGTTTTTGATCGAAAAGTATAATGCTAGTGTAAATAATTATTATGGTAAATTTGAAAAAGAGTGGTGTTTATATAGACACTTTTTTCATTGATGCTATAGGATAATTGTATTGATTGATTTCGTATGAACATTTTTGAATGTGATACCCCCTGACCCATTTACTAATAACAGGTTATACAGTACTTTTATGCCGATAATTAAACCCCATGTATACTTGGAGGCTAAATTGTGACCACCGTCCCCACCTACCTCCCTCCCCTCCCCCAACCTCGGTTACCCCCCCCCCCCCCCCCCCCCCCCCCCCCCCCCCCCCCCCCCCCCCCCCCCCCCCCCCCCCCCCCCCCCCCCCACAACCTCAGCCCCCCCCCCCCCTTCCATATCCCCTGTTTTTTCAACAACCCACCCTACTGTCTATGTCTGTGTCTTGTCTAGGTATGTACGTGTGTATACGCTTTGTTGATAAACTCGGTGTATGATGTATGTTATGCTGTGTTTATGTGTATATAAAGGAAATAAAATGCATATAAAAAAAAAATTAAAATAAAAAAAAAAAAAAAAAGAAATTCAAACCAATAAAAAAAAAAAAAAAAAAAAAAAACAAACATTGCAGACGCTGAGTCGTTTCTTCGCCACCGAAAACACATAAACACAGATCGTCTGCGTGAATGTGGCCGAGTGGTCCACTTGAAATCCATTAGATCGCAGCCTTTCAAGTCTCTAAACACAGAGAGCGCATTGTGTACGGTGCTAAAATTGTCTCATAACTTTGGTGTGATGCTCACACATGTGCGCGGTTAATCTTGTCACTTGAAACGCCCAGCGTACAGCTGAAAGGGTCTAGTTTGCACGCCACATTTCACCACTCCAGTAATGAACAAAGAACAACCAAAATCAAACAAACTTGGCAGAACTTAGCTTTAATTGCTTGCTTTAAAAAATAACAGAATACAAAAGTAGATAAATAGATTAGTTGATTAATAATTAATGAATAGATATATAAATGTATAATACAATAAAAGAGATGAAAAACGTTCGTCTGCATTCTCTGTCAAAGTGGTGGCATTGGAATAATGTATGTCCATTGGAGATTGTATTGTTGTTGTTGCCCCACACGCAGATATTCGGTAACAAGATAATTACATTATTTCGCTCAACATTTCAAGGTTCCTTTTTTCTCGTGCACACGCATCGACTCATCAACTCAGGTATGGTCATGCAGTTACGTGAGGGTAAGGCCAATCCTCAACTTTGACATATACCAAGAATCAACATCTCGGATGCTTTTCGTTCAGAGTGGGATTGTGGGATTGTTTTTAAACAGCTAGTTTCTTAACTGTCTACGAATTGTGATTGACTCATCGACAAATTCCCATCCAGCACAGAAGAATGCTAGACCACAAATGTTCAGAGGGGGGGAATCTAATGCACACGAAGCTGAGCCTGTCACTCGAAATGAGTGTTGATGGTTTGTTGGAGTGGCTTTTAACACACTTTTCACAGTGTCAAAGAAGATAAGATCGGATCAAAAGGGTGCATGAACACTCCGCGCACTTTCCCAATTTTGAAGCTTCCGCGCATGTGAAACTCCCGCGCGTGGTGTATATGTAAGATGCGCGCGTGTTTTAGCAAAATGTGATGTGAAACTAGCGCGCGTGTCTTTGCTCGGTCAAATGTGAGACATTGAGACATATCTATATATTGAACACGTCTTTATTACACAGACAAGTCGATAAAAACGAATGAAGACTTAAACCATGCGTATAAGAATATTTTGTTCACTTATTATATAACAGAAATTACAGAAATTTCGGGTGTCTGGTATCACAGTCACAGAGACTGCAGCAAAGGTACAAGAGGGGGGAAGTCACAGCATGGCCGGCAAATTTTTCCAGGCCATGGACTTGACGTATTCCTTCCTGTCGGTGCACGCGCGCAAGTTGTATGAGCCGAACCAGTAATTCGTGCGCGGAAGTTACAACCCGATATTGCGCGGAGCATACATGTATTTTACAAGCGCGGAATTTACATATGCGCGGAAATTACCGGCTGCGGATCAAAAGCCAAGCGGCCCTGATGAATGGCGGTTCAGTTTGCATTCATTACTTTCAAACATGGTCGTCGTTTTATTGCATGGGGCGGGCATCGGAGACTCTATGTGTGGGTGTGTGTGTGTAGGTGTGTGTGTGTGTGTGTGTGTTTGACACCGCCTTATAAGGTGGTGTGTAGATTTTGCTCTGTCTGTTTGTCTGTCTTGTCTGTTTCTCTGTTTCTTTGTCTGCCAAACTTAGATAATACCTCTGGTACTTAGGTGTAAATTGAGCTGTAAATTGACGTATATACGG
>NW_027128528.1:0-62142 GCF_037325665.1 Littorina saxatilis
TTGGAAAAGATCCGGGTCATTTTTTGCTGGCTTGCATATAACATCGCGTGAGTCTGGTTTCATCTGGGTCATCTAAAGGCATAGTCAAGCCCTGAGAGTACAAAGTATAATAGAAATAAGTAACTCGCAAAATTGTCGTGAAGTAACTCAACACTACAGCATTAATAGAAATTAATGATTTAAATTCATGCATTTAAGCTCGAAAGTCGTCAATATTTATCTTTTACATTTTACTAATCTATTCAGTTGGATTCTTGCGCAAAATTTGGAGAACCCATTTTCAAGGTTTATACATTATCATATGATCTTATGTGTTGCATGTCGCGAGCGCGTGCGTGTTTGCGCGGATGTGTGGTCGTGTGTTTTCAGATATGACACAGGCAGCTACTTCTCAGGCAAGCCAGGGCCGACAGGGGGCACTGCCTCTACACTGCAGTCTGGCCTGGCCATGTGTCAGGGCTACTCGGAATTCTTGGAGGATCTCTGCAAGTTAGAGAACCACTCTCATTCATTTGAATAAGCTTAAAGCGGAAGAGTAACTATTTTTACCAGTGTTTGGAAGAAGAGGGGTACGCCCTAGTTGTAGCCGCCGGCTCTTGTTTCGCTCTTGTGGTTGTTTGAAAGTCTAGTTGATTGTCGACTGGGGACTGGGGACTGTATCTCTGGTACTCTGGGGTCACTTGAGCTCAAATACGGCGAGTAGCTTGGAATTGTGGGGCCAAGGGTTTGTGCAAAACATTACGTTCCTAACGGTAGGCAAACGGAAGATATTAGCTTTACACGTTTTTCACATTTTGGGCACCCGGCCAGGAAAACAAATTCCCTGTAAAGCGGGTGCTACAGATTTGGCATGAGGACGTGACGCGCGTTTCAACCTAACACTTGACGTCGAAGACATGTGCTAAGTGAGACCAAAACCTTTATACACGAAGCATGGAAGCTTTTACAAAGCATGGGCGTGTACACTAGTCAGATAACATGTTTTTGTATTCGTTTCAGCTGTTGTCAAAGACGTTTTCAACTTAAATTGTGTGTGGTACTGTCATTGCGTATGTCTGGGTTTGAAACATCGTCCCGCGGCGCTCTCGATGTGTGGAGGGGTTGATACTATTATACTCTAAGAGAGGCTTCATTTCGACGAGCGGACAATAGCTCAATCGTTTAGGGCGATTATGTGGCTTATGTGACTTATGTGGCAAGGCACGACGCTCCTTATGGACCGAATATTTTTTGTTTATTATTTTCATCCGAGCATGCAGCTTTCACTTTTTTTCTTCTGCATTCCTTTCTGGCTCTCTCTTTCCTTTTATGTTAATTTTTTTTTTTTTTTTAATTTAAATTTTATAATTGTTTTATAAAAAAAAAATAGAAAATATTTTTTTTATTTCTTCTGCACTCTCTTTCATTTTATTTTAAATTTTTTTTTTTTTTCAATTATTTATATTTTACTTTTTTTTATCAGTGTCAAACGTTAGACACGGTCAACTGGTTTTGCTCTGAGTGAGTGCAGGTGACCTCAATTAGCTGACGGTGACACCTCCCTGCCCACAGAGGGGCTGGGGAGGGGGGGAGACAGGGGGTGGGTGTGGGATGGTAGTCAGCTGGAAGTGAAAGAATCTCTGGAGGTAATGAAGAGGTGTACTCTTCCAAAGTTCAGTTGACAGGTCTTCGGGTAAGGGAAGCGGTGTTGTGTACAGGCGTCTCAGTGGTTAGTCGAGACTATCTAAAATGAGGTCTCGGCGACGACTGTTGTTGTTAATCTGTTACTTTGATGCCGACAGCTCTGTCTGTCTGTCTGTCTGTCATTCTGTCTCTCTCTCTACCCCGCCCCCCCCCCCCCCCCTCTCTCTTTCTCATATTAGCCAAATATATGCTGTGCATAGTATATTCTGAACATATTTTTGTTGTACTATTGCTACATGTTCGATTGCTACCAGCTTGTACTTATAATTACTTGCATAGTATGCATTTGATTTTATGAATAACCACATATGTATGCTCTTCATGCCTCATCTTCATCATCATCATCATCATCATCATCATCATCATCGTCATCTTTATCATCACGTGCTGAAGTTTTCTGACCTCCTTTTGTTGGTAAACTTTTTTATCTTTTTAATTTTTAATTTTTCAATGTTATCATTGTGTGTCTGTGCGTCCCAAGGACAGATTGTAAGAAAAGGCGTAGCCTTAAATCTTAAATCTCTCTCTCCTCAAGTGTAGTTGAAGAGAGAGATTGTAGCTGCCTTCGAGGTGTACCTCAGTTTGATGCCCTTGGCCAACAGGGGCTCGTTGACAAAATACTCGGTGTGCCCCTCGACGCTCCCGTACGCTTTGTAGCGGTGGTTGGCGTTCACCTTGATGAATACGTCCTTGAGGTTGACAAAAACGATGTTTCCCGAGGTCAGGTCGGTCAGGAGATCGCAGGCAGTCAGCGCCTTGTAGGTAGTAAAGCTCGCCACCAGGGTGTCTGTGTTAGAGGAGGGAACCGGCCTCATGGGCTGCTTGGAACTATCTTCGCCGGATGAGGAAAAAGATGCGGCCTTCTTCTTGAACTTCTTCTGGGGTGCATCGGTTTGCATCTCGGCGTCCTTAGAGACAGGTTTGTGTTTTTCTGCTTCCCGAGCAGGAACAACCTCGGCAACAACTTCAGGCATGGTAGCGGTGGCGGCGGCGTCTTGAAGGGCAACTTCGGTGTCAGACATGATGGCTGGTAGAGCGTAGGCTTTTTTGTAGAGCTGGTGAAAGAGGAGATGTCAGTACTCTGGCTTGCAGTGAGAGCAAATGACTTGAGACCGGCTAGCCTCCCAGTTAAATAGTGTTTGTAGCCACTGGAGCGAGGTCTGTCATATCAGACCGGGGTTTGTAGTATCAGATTGGGGTCTGTAGTTATCTATCAGAGCGAGGTATGTTGTAGGCCTGAGGTCTGTGGTTTTAGAGCGGCCTCTGTTGCACGGAGCGAGGTCTGTAGTTTCCTCAGGCTGCTCGCAACTGCCTCCGCGGTAAACAATTTTAGGTTTTTGACCACCACGTTATCTGCAAAGGCACATGCGTGACGTTTTGGGGAGAAATGAGTCAGAAATGCCGTGTGGGTCTTGAACTGGCCGCCGCAGTTGTTACAAAGGAACGGGTAAGGATCTGTGGGCAAGTCTTCGTCCATAACCGAGATGATTTATGATTCAAGATCTTACTCTCGGCATCTCTCCCAACAAATACTCCTCCCCCTTGATCACAGCTTAGACAAGAATTGAGCCGGCACGTAGGTGTACACATACTCCCCCATGGTCTTGTCCCGCACATGCACGTACCCGTCCATACTGGCTGCACGGTGCATGTATATACCTTCGGTAGTGTTGTCAAAGACACCGTCGTCACCCTTCAACCACTCTTTCATCTCGTTTAATTCGGGTCTCGTGAGGCGCTTTGAATGCGGGTTCTGGGGATCAACCGTGGTCAGAACCACCTCGTCGTCCTCGATGTACTTGTACCCGATGATGGTGTAAGTCGTCTTATGGTCGCGTTTGAACGCTTTGTCCTTGATGACGATACCCATGGGGTGGATTTTAGGCTCTTTTTCTCGCTTGATTATTTGTTGTTGGTGCTCGACGATCCTTTCTAATCTAATACGTCTCTTGCGCTTGGACAAACAAGCCCGACACTGCTTCGGAGACCTACCGACATTCCCGAGGAGGCGTAAACTCCTCCTGATCACGATTTCTGACCCGCAGGTGTTACACAACACCATGTTAGAAGAGAAGGCTCTGTTGGGTGCCACTCACAAGTTCTATTCGCTGATGTTTGGGTTACAGTGGAGGTACGAGAACCGTTTGAAGAACGTAGCGGCTAAGAACCCGGAATCTGTCTCTTCAATAAATATCTCCACCGAAGACCCCCTATTGATGTTTAAAATGCCCATCGGGCACACCAAACGCAGCAAGATAAAACCCCACAAGACCAATCAGTTAGCGGTCAAGGCTTCCCTCAAGAGGCTCAAACGGTTGCTGGACGTGAAGCCGCCGGTTACCCACGGGAAGATCGTGAAGCTGATGGGCATAATGGATATACCCGAAGAGAAGTACGCGGCGATGCGCATGAACATCATGATGAGACGGTACTTCACGGCGAGCATGAAGGTGTTCACCGAGGAGACTTTCAAGAAGCATTTCTTCAACATGTCCCCGCCCTTTAGGCCTCCCAACACGGTCAACGTCACGTGGGAACGGGAACTCAAGGGTCTCATGAAGACCACTCTAGACTCAGACGGTTTGCTCGTGAAGCGACCCACGGAGCGGTTAACGGCCATCATCAACTATTGCGGGCCGGTCATCAACGGTGCCTACAAGGACCTGGACGTTCACGTGCCTGGCCAGAGCGTCGAGGAAGCGTTCGTCCAGCGGGTCAACCGGTACAACGGATATGCCGCGCTCGTCAACAACCTGTCGGCATATGCGCGCCTTAACGCGTCTTCATTGATCTTTACCTACTTCAAGAGAGCCAACGAGACCACCCCATTCAACACGATTTTTACTACCCTCGTGGACACAAAATCGAGCGCAGACGTCGAGCGGGCGTTGCTCAATTACCTACTCGGGGACAGAGTTGACATTGACACCGACGTGGCCACCAGGGACCCTTACAACATCGTGTCGTTCGGGGGCTTTCCCTACGACCAGGTCAGGCCTGCTCTACGGGCAGAGTACGTGCTTCTCAAGCTGCTCTTCTACCTGAGCGTGCGCTTTGGGTTCAACATAGAAGACACCTACAGACGCAAATACCTCGAGGGCCACCCTTTTACCATAGACAACGTTTTACAACTCTTCCCTGGTATCATGACCATCATGTTTTATCTTATCAACACCGTCAAGGACAAAGAGGGGATGACGTACGTGACAGACCTCAATGACAAGCTGCGGTCGCTCATGTCGACAAAAAGACACTTCGGGGACAGACAAGAGACCATAGAGACGCATAAACAGATATCGGGGGCGACAGAGAAACTGGCCTTGAGGTGTATAGACGTGCTAGTAACCGACCCTTCCTCTCACGCTACAATTACGGGGTATTGCAACCTGCTGTTCTTGCGCAGCGGTTTGAAAAAAACAGCAGTTTGACCAGGGACGCTTCTGGGGTCATACAAAAAAACAAATAGGGTTTTATTTAGACATGTGGGGTTTTATTTTCAGACATCATCATTTTGGACTTGAGAGGCTGTTTCAGATATCATCACTGATGATATCAAAGGTAGACGCTTCCTCCCCCGAAGGACTGTCCTTCCTGTATTCAGAGACCCTTTTGGCAAAGAAGTCGGTACGCCCGTCCATACCGAGGTTCTGCATGAACCTGAAGGGGTTATCCACGTTATACATGGGCTCGTAATTGAGCTGCATCAGGGTCTGGTCTCCGAGGAACCTGGCGTACTGCATCAGCATCTCCGGGGTCATGCCAGGGAACTTGTTGCCGTCAAACGCCTCGATGACAAACTCGTGGTCAGCTTCGATTGCTTCCGCGATCATGCTTTGAACCGTCTCCTGCGACAGCTTGGTCTCCTCGGGGAAGTAGTTGTTGTACACTGTGATGCCCGCATCACCGTGCATGCCCTCGTCTCTGGCGATAAACTCGTTGCTGAAGAAGAACCCTTCGAGGGGCAGATTCTTCTCGGAAAGCATCCAATAGATGATGGCGAAGATGACCGGGAATAGCAGACACTCAACGATGAGGAACGCCACTATGACCTGAGCTAGCCCGTCGGCCTCGTTGAGCCACTTCTTGGCCCAGTCCACCTTTCGCTTGATGGCCTTCATGTCGAGGGCGGCTCTGAAGATGGCTTTTTTTTCCTCGGGGTCCTTGATATACGCGTCAACCATTTTGCTGTACACCTCGTTGTGAACGTTCTCTTGGGCCTCTTGCATCATGTACATAAACTTGGCCTCTAGGGTCGGCATGTTCTTCAAGAGGTTGGTGAAGATGTTCTCGTTGACTATAGAGTCGGCCACGCTGAAGAACCCCATGATATACTTCATGATACGCTTGTGAGGGTCGGACAGAGAGTCGTAATCGTCCTTCTCGAACGATACATCCCCCGGGGTCCAGAAGCACGCCCTTTGTTTTATGTACTCTGCCCAGATGTCTTTGAGCTTGATGGGGAGTAGCGTGTGGCGTTCCTCGTCTTCCTCCCAGAATTCCGGTTTGAGCTCCCGGAGCAACTTTAGCTCTTTGATCTTGTACATCTCCCGCTCAACGAAATCGTTGGTTGTGTGGTTGGGGTTGTCCTTGACGGCATCGAGGAGCATAGAAACCGGGTATTGTTTGAGTTGCTCGACCAGTTCCGCCCTGACGGGCCCGTTGGGCAGGCTCTTGACATATTCTGCCATAGTGGATCTGTTCAGAATTGTCTGCTCCTCGAATGAATATCCTTGAATGAATATTCCTCGAGTGATCCGAGTCTTTATATACAAGTTTAATACAACAGAGTTCAATCTACAACAGAGTTCGATCCTAATACAACAGACATCACTCTCAGCCCGTAGTCTGTTGTTGTATCGAATATACCCCAAATCACTACAGACCTAGCGCCAGTCCGATCATGGGTAGAAGCAGTAAGCTGTCGCCAGTGCGCGCTGTCATGTTCTGGAATGGCGACTATTCTAACCCGCTGGTAAGGTTGGGTATGCACGAGTACGTGTTCAAACCCCTCAAGCTAGCATTTCCGACAAACGAGAACAACTACAGACACGCCGTAGACGTATTAATGGACTACGTGATGATGACCACACTGTACTTCGAAGAACATCTAGTACAGTTATTAGACACGGCCAAGCAGACACAGAGCGCCATGCGGACACAGAGCGCCCTGCGATCACCGAGCGCCAAACCCCCGGGGAAACCCTTCTGGAAGATGGCCGTCAAGTACTACACCCTCACGGTCGAGGCTATGGCCGCCACGAAATCAATGTCCATGTCTCAACACGTAGCCTCTGCGGCTAGTTTTGATGACATCATTCCCAACCCCGTGATGCCCATTGATCAACTAGCATATACAGAAAGCACCCTGAGGTTCTTACATGACCTGTCCTACAGGCTGTTTCACGAGAACCCCGTGTTTCTGACGAGGTTGCTCGTTAAGTACATGAAGGACGCTACGGAAGACGCTCGTAACATCCACGTGTGCAACCTGCTGTACTCTCTGGTCAAGTCTCACAAGGCGAGATTTTCAGTCAACCTTATTGTTGGGGCGCGACCTTTACCCCCGGGTATAATGTGCTTTGGCCGCAGGAACGTGAACGTAAAGCGCATTCTAGACCTCTTCACGGTCAAGATGTGCCCATTTTGCTGCAGGCCGGTCAACGTCGCGGTCAAAAAGAAGTCGTCCGCGGGAGGAGCTCACAGGTCGCAAATCTTTACTGACGACTACACCCAAGAACCCCTGTACTGCGTGGAGAAGAACCACAGAGGCATCATCTCGTACCCGCTGGTCTCTTACGACGGTGACGAGTTTTACATTAACGAGCTCGAGTGGACCATCAACGGCGGGTTTTCACGGGTGTTCACCGTTTCCCAGCAGGGTGGCAAAGCTCGCATGGTCATACTCAACAAGCAGACCCGGGCCATCTTGTACGTGCCAGTGGAGACAGATGCGGGACAGTGCGGAGACACGTGTTTGATTTGCAAATAAAACCCACAAGTAGTTTTCACTTTTTTTATTGTGTTTATGATTACTTAACGGGTAAGGGGCACCTGCAATTGGTCCCGATCCAAGGGGGGGTACAGTGAGTGACCTGTTCCGTCCTCAGGTTAGCGATGCGCGTGTCTGCCAGGGGTGTATGAGCAATCCCGAGGTACAGGCTCATGACGAGGCACGTGGTCATGTCGTCTGTAGTCGCTTTGTTGAGCTTCCCCGTGTACTTCCTGTCCTTGTAATGGAAGTTCTTGATCTCTTGCACAAGATGCTCGAGGGTGCATATGTCTCTCGAGTAAGCCCCGTGCTCTGCCGTGGACGCCACCCTGAAGTGAGTCTTGTGCCTGTTGTTCAAAAAAGACACGATCGTACTGAATATATGCTTCTTCCTGACCCCGAGGTTGTAGCCGTACGACAGGTTGCGGCCGGCGTAGACGTCCACGTAGTTGAAGAACTCGCATTGACGGTTGGTAACCACTCCTCGGGCATGCAGGTTTACCCATGTGTTGTAATAAGACCTGACGGCGTCCGGGTTGCTGTTGCGCTCGAGGGCCACGAAGAAGTAGCATTTTTCCCCTTGGGACCTGTTCACGATGGTGGTCACGCATTTGACGTACATCTCTTCCATGATAGACCCGACTCTCCCTAGGTCCCCGTGGGTAACCAGCTTCCTGTCTACAAAGCATAGCGTGACGTGGTTCCCACGGCCAATCCTGACGCACGTGATGGCTATCGCAGACTGCTCAGATGGGTGGTATGCCGGGTCCATGTAGATCCAGTAACACGCCTTACCGTCAGAAGGCAAGTCTTGCAACCTGACGTGGGTCAGAGGGTCGCTCAGGTGGTCTACAAAGGGCTTGGAAAACACTGCTCGTGTGGCGTCGTCGTTGGCAGAGTCATAGCGGCCGTGCTCGACGTCCTCTGGCCGGATGACACCCAGCTCGTTCTCGTAGGACGCTTCCGTGCGTGTAATCACTCCCTCGAAGCTCTTGTTGGCCTCGTCGTAGGTAATGTACCTTGGAGCCAGCATCTTCCTGTAGCACCCTGTGTGAGACGCGCTGTACTGCACGTGCAGCCTGTCGAGACAAAAGTAGCACAGCCTGTACAGGTTGATCGAGCTGCATTTGGTGGCCATGTTGACCACGATGTTGAGTAGAGCGTCCTTCTTGTTGGAGATGGGGCTGGACAAGAACCCGATCTTGGTGTGCATGCGTTGGATCATGGCGTTGATGACCGTGTACGAGTCTTCGGAGACGCACAGAGCTTCGTCCAGAAACCCGATATCCGGATCATTGCCCCTGAGAGACGCCGGTCTGCACGCAGAGGCATACTTGAGCCTACTGCTCGACCCGTTTTTGAAGACCAGGATGAGACTGTCTTCGTGCTTGAGCATGTGGTACCCGTAGGTCGTGGCTGGGAAAGTTGCCAAGAGAGTGTTTTCTATATCGTCCTTGGTGGTACAGACCAGACTCCTCGTGTGAGCCATGGCCAGTATCTCGCAGTTCTTGAAGGTGATCAGCGCCACGGCTATAGCGAGCTTGATACACCGTGTCTTTCCTAACCCACGGGGAATGATGCACATGTACTGCTTGCCCGTGTACTTGTGCCTCATGCGGTCTACCGATGCCGCTGGGAAGCCTAGATACGTGTCATTGCACCCGAGCATCATGGCCTTCAGTAGCTCTTCGGACGTCTTGTACATGGCGTAGAAAAAGCAAACCTCATAGAAGACAGACTTCTGGAACATCTGGTGAGTCGTAATTTCGTTCTCCATGGCATCCTCGTGGATGCGATTGAGAAACGTGACAAACGGCTGCATGTCCTCGAGGGTCTTTTTAAGCTTAGCCATACCACCCTCGTGCTTTCCGCAGGTCTCTGTCAGAGGTCCGTACAGGTCATCCCGAAACCTGTCGTCCTCGTCATCTAGTACCAGATACGGGTTGTGGGTAAAAAACAGATTGTTGCTCTGTCTACCCTTCGGGGTATCAAAGATCAACCTTTTATATATGTACGCGTCTGCCTTCTTGGTCAGTAAATCTACCCACTCATCATCATCATCTCCCGCAGGACCCCATAGCCCACCGTGAGTCAAGTAGATGTCGAACGAACACTTATTCGGGGTAGTGATCAACATCGTGCAGTCTGTCGTACTGGGTCTTCTTGACCGTCAACAGATGCTCGCACGCTCCTTTAGGCAGGTCAGTGTCTACCCCGCGTTTGGACACGACGTCAGTGTTGTCAGACGTCGGTTTGGGACACACGTAGTCCGTCCATCCTATGTCAGAGTAAGCGTCCGTCAGTATACACAGGGGGCATACAAAGTCGTTTTGCAACATCTCGTCCATTTCCTTCTTTGGAAAATTAATAAAGCCAGAGAGCTTGCAAAAGTCTTCGTATACACCCCACAGACATTCTTCCGCATCATCCAACCCGAGCATAATGCGCTTCCAGGCCTCAATCATACCTCGGACATCTCCCATGCGCTCACCGCTTTCCCGCACGCACTGATGGTACAACGCTAGGTTGCAAGAATCCAGACCAAAACTGGCAATGTTTACCTTTGGGATAGTTTTATTAAACGAAACAGACAATTTGCCGGCGCAGCGGCGCTTAAAATCAACAAACTCATCATCTGTACCCTTTACATCGTTAAGGTAACACATCATGTGCATCAACTTGCGAGTCTGGGGTATACATCGGGCCATAATGTCATGAGTGCGATCGCACTTGAGAACTTCGGCGTCCATCATATACCCGTAGAGCCAAACCCGTGGCCTCCTCTTTCCGTAGATTGAGCCAGCTTGAGAATGGTCTCGTCGTCCGCCAAGTAATACTCCGTGCGGATGTTGTCGTGCATCAGTCGTGGAACCAGTTGGGCGATCCTGTCTCCCGCAAAATACTCCCAGGTCTCGGTCAGCGATCCGTTGAAGATGGACACAAACAGTTCCCCGCGGTAATGATTGTCGATGACACCCCCCACGACCATGCGGCCCTTTGAGGACACACCCGATCTGTCTTTGACCTCCATGTAGAATCCGAGAGGCGAGATGATGTACACGCCCGTAGCAATCTTCTTTGTCTTCATGGGAGGGATAGACCCGTCCGTCAGGGCAGCCACATCATACCCGACATCGCCCGGCTGCTTCCTCTCCGGCTTTGACTTGTACTCTACCCGTGGGCTCAGGAAGAAGCGGAAAGTATTGTCGCTGGGCTCTATCAGGTCCAGTTCAACTGTCTCTGCATTGGTGAAGATCCCACCATCGTGCAGAGGTATGGCAGGTATCTTGGGGGTAAACCCGACAGCGCCGCTTCCCCAAGGGACCGTCTGTTTGGGCTCTCCCAATATCTCATCGGCAGTCTTTACCAGCCTGCGATTCTTCTGGCTGACCAGATTCCTGATGGCGCTCCCATGGTCAAGGTACAGCAGCTCTTCGTCGTCCGTCATACGGTAGCACTTGTCCTTCCACATCTTGACGGCCAGGTCGCGGATCTTTTTGGTGCTTAAATTGACCGGTGAAGACTCACCAGACGACCTGCGGACAGACGGCCTCTCCTCGTTCCTTTGGTGTTGACGCCCCCCCGTAGGATTCTTTTGACGTCTGCTGGGTTCTGGTGGTGGGTAGCCATACACCATAGGCTCGTACATCCCGTTAGTAGGCAAGATGATGTCCAAGTAGTGAGCGTCCGTGTACTTGCGGTTCTTGGAGGTACAGTCTATGCCCAGCCCATCGTGGCGTCTCTTGATGTCTTTTAGGGTCATCCCGAAGTTGTATCGAACGTAGCCATCGAGCTCGTTATTCTTGTTGATGACGACGATAGCTCTGCAGATATCATCGCCAGCAAACACCCGGTTCCATCGTTCGTAGAGGTTTTGTAGGTCTCTGCCATCGCAGTGAGCGGGCTTCCAGAGGCAGAAACAGCGACCGTCCATTGTAGCTAGAGATAGAGCGGACCGTCGTGCTTAGAATCAAAGTGCAAAGTGAAAAAGATAACCCCAGCGCTCGCCCTTATATAGGTAACCCAGTCAACAGACCCCGCGCTGGTACAACAGACAACAAACCTCGCTCTATACAACAAACCTCGCTCTATACAACAAACCTCGCTCTGTACAACAAACCTTGCTCTATACAACAAACCTCGCTCTATACAACAAACCTCGCTCTATACAACAAACCTCGCTCTAACAAACGCATACAATTACCCTAGGTTGTCCGTTTCTACCTGCCAAATATGTTGTCTCTCAAGGACGTATCGGTTACGCGGGGTTTGACCGACTTTAAATGGGAACAAATGGCCCGACAGGTCATATTCAAGACCTTTTACCCTTACCCAAACAGAGACTTCATGGTCACCCCGATAAACATGTTGGAGAACGGAACAATGGACGAACGACACCCCATGGAAGCGTTGTTCGACTGCCCCTTGTATCCCACGGCATTCATGAGAAACCTTTACAGGTTGTACACGACGATAGCCTATGTGACCAAGGGGGTACAACTCGGTCTACCCATGGACCACGTCAGCAAGCTGAGGGCCGTAGAGATCGGTCACCCGTACATTCTTTCGAGCTACTTCATCGATGATCCGGGTGTTGCTGCTGCCCTGAGTGACATTTACTCGGTAATGTTTGACGACATCATCGTGCATCCGCCATCCACAGCCGTCCCGTTGGCTATGGATATCATCTGAGACACGCACGGGTACCTGACTTCAAACTCTCTCTTGCTCTTGAAGACGTGTTTGGTAAAGAAATTGAATAAAATTGAGCCCACGGGCAACATACAACCGTTGTTTTCAATGTCTTTTGATAATTTTAACCTAAAGTACACGTGCGAGCGCCTGAGCGTGGTGTATAGCTTCATCAGGGTAGCTATGGACGGGGCGGCTCTTGTGTAGTCGGTGGTATACCTCACCAGGTCCTTTTTCTCAAACTCGTCCATATAGTATTTGATTACCAAGACTTCGTCTATAATAGCACCCGCGGTAGCCATCATGGAATTTCCGTACACAGAGTTTGTGATCGTAGACTCGCTTACGATCGCCATTCGATCTCTCGGATTGACTAATACCACTCCCGTACCCACCCCGCCCAACCCTCTAGTCCAGTTTGACGCCCTGTGCGATGCTGTGGCCGTGAGTTTCAATTGCGTCCTGTACCTGGAAGACCAGGTGCGTGGAAGTAAACAGGTGTACAATGCCAGTGGGTCGGCTCTGAATCCCAATGTGTTTATAGTGAGAACCCCACGGGCGTTTGTTATAGTGACTTCGGGAGACACCCGTGGGTATACCCGGTTTGAACTCGGGAGGCCGAGTGAACAACTAGAGGAGCTCGGGGGGGAAGATCTACGGGACACAGAGAAAATTACTGAAGACTTCACAGAAGAGGCCCTCGGGTGGTATTATGACGTCTTCAAGACAGATCCCAAGAGTCCGTACAGGACCATACCCAGGAATGTTTTCTCGGCCAACGTCAGGGAAAACTCTGCTACTATGCCCAAGGGCGAGTTTGACCTCGTGATCCAGTGTCCTACCGCCGCAGCAGTAACGCATGTTCTTGGGTACTCCAACCAAGGCATGGTCAGCCTTCCGAGGTCAACTCTGTACACCGGGAAAATAGCCACTCCGGTCTTGAGGGTACCTAACGGGGCTGGTATTTGCTTGCTCGCTGGTGTACAAGAAGTCTTTGTGCTAGACTCGATGTTCGCACCAACCTTGGCGTTCCAGTTTGTCCCGCAGTTTGTCAGGTTTGTGGACGGCCTAGACAGAGGTAACAAGTTGTCCGTCATCGACAACCCCGTCATTACCTCCCTAGACACGCTCGTCGAGGCCGACATTGCGAGCAAGTACAGCAACCTCAAGGTTGGGTCAAATATCGTGCAGGGAGAGTGCTCGTACGAGTATGATGCGGCTGACCGCGGGGGTATACCTCAGTCTAGCACTTTGGGTCACATGATGTCCCGGTGGAGTGTCCCCAAGCCAATTTTATGCGTCAAGGAATCGGTGTTGTGCATGAGCTTGGACACCCTAGAGCGACTCATAACGGTGATAGACGGTTATATTCCCGCGGAGAGATCCGTCATCTACACGACCATCGAGAGGTTTGTCAACTTTTTGTATCGTGTGGGTTACTCCGGGGAGATACCCAGATACGAAAACTTGACAGACTCCTTCGTGGCCTACCAGAACATCAAGGCAATCAACAGTCAACTGGTCACAACCGACGGGACATTGACTATAGACATGACACCATTCGCATCCCTTTCAAAGCTCGAACAGCAACAACATTTATTTATAAAAGACTGGAGAGAAACAAATTCGAATGTTGTGTACAACGTTTAATTACTTCAAGGTTACAGAGTCAACAGTTAACACAGATAGAGTCCCCTGAGAAGTCACTGGTAGTTGATGGGGGGGAGGGGGGGCAGATGGAACCGTTCTGGCTGAGCTCTTCCCACCGCTCATGTCCATGTACTGTCCCTGATCCTCGGCAGTAGTATTGGTGAAAGACGGGTACAGGCCGCCGACTCTGGCAAACGGTGCTATCTCTCCGAAGAGCGGGTCCCTAGACATACAGGGTCGTTCCGTAACCTCCCATGGGCCAGTATAGGGCGGTAGTTGAGTCACCGGCAGAGGCCTGTATGGCTTCTCTCCCCGTGGGTGCGCGACAGCTACTCCATTGGTGTTGATTCGTTTCACCAGGGCGTTGGTGTGTTTGTTGACCTTGTGCTCAGAGTACCCCTTGGTGTCCAGGTTGCAGTGGTCGATGGTCAGCACGACGGGTTCGTCTGTCCCGGCCGTAGCGGCAGTATTGGCACTAATAATGTCCGCCACCTTGCCCTGCACGTACGCTATGATCGCATCTCGGCGTAACCCGCCCACCGCCTGTGGGTAGGCGATGGTGATAATATTGAGCGCGGGAGAGGCTTGCTGCTTTTTCTTGCCGGACATGGTTGTGGAATGAGACCCGCGCTGGCTGTAGTCTAATATATATAGCTCTAGAACAACAGACTTCGTTCCTGACAACAGACCTCGCTCCTGACAACAGACCTCGGGTCAATACAACAGAGTTCGCTCCGCTGAGAGTATAAATATAACTACCCGCAGTTGTTATCTCTCATTCGAAGATGTACGCTAGCAGCATGAACGCTAGTAGCATGGTCTCCCCGTGCCAGGCCCGCCCCATGGTCTTCCCACACATAAACCTTGGGCAATGGTTGGCGCTCGGTGACTCGATCTTCAACAACCTCAATGCCTTCCTACGGTTTGTCCCGGGTTCGACAGACTACCCCCACGGGCAGCGGTTGACGGTACCTGAGATGTACGATATAGCCCTGAGGAGAGACATGTTGCTTCCCTCTGTGACTAGAATTCCACGGCCACAGTACAACGAGTCCCTGCAGGGTTTTTTGAGGAGGATCCTGTCGAACACGCTGACTGCCACAGAGGGTGTAGTCACCGCCTTTATGTATGCCGCAACCATATTCCACGAGAAGACCTGCCCGCCCTCTAGGGGCAACAGGTTGTTCCTAGAGCACTTTTGCGAGACACTGGCCGAGGTCATCTTGCTGGTCAACCCGAAGATTGCTGACTACCTAATGGTTGATGAGGAGGTTAGACATTGTCGGGCTAAAATATTCCCCACGGGCGGCCACAACGCATTCTAGACATTCTCCAGGGGACCGCGGGGTGTTATACACGATCTCGAAGGAGCACTCAAAGGTCGTCGAGTCTACAGTGACCTGCGGGATCCACGTCTTGTTGTAATGCTTGGCGTGAGAGGCTTTCGGGTTAGCCCGGTATGTCACATACCCTCCACTCGTTGTTGTTGTTGTTCCATTAAAGTCTTGAAAAACGATCGTGTGTTGAGTGTTTTCTACCTTTAGAGGGTAGAACGAGCCTCGTAAGAGTATGGGGGGTGCGCAGAAGTAGGTTTCATTACACGACTGAGAAATGATGCCGGCTTTGAGCAGTTTCAATAGGGCAGGTTGTTGTTGTTGGTGCACGATTGTAGTGTCTTTGGGGTCCCACAGGTACAGTTTATCCACCCTTTTCCATTCTATGAGCAGCTTGTAGACGTTACTGACATATTTACATTTCTGAAGGATCACATTGTCAACCTTGAGGTCTATTACAGGGCTGCGTATGTACATGCGGTTAAGGTCGTGATTGTAGAATATGACGTAGTATACCTTAGTGTCCACCCCCTCTATAGAGTAGAAGAATGACCAGTATCTGTTCCCGACAGACACCAAAGAGGTCCCGAGAACCCACAGTTTAGACGTGACGAGGTTAATGACGGTCTCCATGGTTCAAACACACACACACAAACAAACTTCGGTAGTTTTAAATCACTCAAATATTGCACACGAGGTCCCGTCTCTATAGCAATAGCGACTTGACCGAATCTCGATAAGCCGCCGTGTCACTAGCGACGAGGAACTTGCGGTCGTTCTATCCCTAGTGGACTACATGAACTTTGAAAATACCACCGACCCATTCTTATTTTAACTCACGGGTGGCGGGCAAAACGATGTATTCTACTAACGCGCATGTCCCGGGTAGCGTTACTACCGTCATTACCAGTCTACACCCACGGGCATAGTATCGTGCTCTACTGTCGTCGTTGTCCACGATAATCTTGTTCTTGCGTCACGTGCTTAGCCTGCTGGGATTAAACCTCATATAAGATCCAAGTCTGTTGTATTAGAGCGTGCTTTGTTGTACTGGAGCAACCTTTGTTGTATATATACTGTATATAAGGTAGATACTACAAGGCCAGTATTTATTCTTTTTCCAGGATGGCAACCCGTAAACTCTTTCAAAACATTTTGGAGCACTTGGACAACCATGGCGAGCGGAACTTTACCGTTCTGCCCGACACGGTACTCCTGGATGAATTTGAGAGATATTCTCACGCCGTTCATCGAGCTCACGGGAAAGCTATTGACCACGACACCCCGTCTGCCGCGGGGACAATTCTCAAAAAGACTGCTTATGTCAGGGTGACCTCTATGGAGTACGCACCGGTGGGCTGCGACTTGCTGGACAAGGACAAACGCGTCCTCGAAACTATAAGCAGACGAGAGCTGGTGCACGCCTTGAGGTTCGGCCTTGACATGGACAAGATTAAGTTCTTGAGGCGGTGGTCTCTCGAGTACGACGGTGTACCCTCGACGCTGTGCGAGGTGCTCTTCCTGTCCTCCGAGTACGAGAACTCTCCCTTAAACCGGTTTTCATTCGTGGACAAAGAAGACCTGGTGGTTGCTGTAGACCCAAACCCGGTGTTTGTCGGTTCCCACGGGCTGGAACCGATGGTGCGGATACTGTCTTCGATGGACTACAAGAATCTGTTGGAAGTTGACCGGCGCCGGGACAGGTATTTTCCTCGACGCTTCAGAAACTACGACCTGATTACCCTCATGGGCTATCCCAAAGAAGTCTCCTTGACCGAGCTGCGCTATAGGCTCAAATTTGGACAGCGGATCATGCCGGTGTTCTCTTACGAGTGGTACACGGCCAACACCAGCAGAGAGAGCAAGAGGCAGGGCGGCTACAACAACCTGAGAGCCATGTTCACAGACCCGGACAGGTATGACCCCAAGCGCAGCGACAACTGGGACAGCGAGTGCGAAGACCTCTACGAGCGCATCATGACCAGGTTGAAGGTGTGCAAGTGCCACGAAATGACACCCCCCGAGGGCAAATCTAACTATTTCATGCACAGGGACGTGTTCAACGACCTGCGGGCTGAGCTGTGCGGTCACCAGCGAGAGTTGTGCCTAGACACTACCTGCGGGAGATACCGGGACTGCCCTATGGGGGTTGCGTCATTAACCTCAGACAACTAGAGCAAGGTATGTTGTATCAGAGCCGAGTCTGTCGCGGAGCGAGGTCTGTTGTATCGGAGCGGAGTGTGTCGCGGAGCGAGGTGTGTTGTATCAGATCTGTTGTATTAGACCGAGGTCTGTTGCAGCGAACCTCTTTTCCCACTTGGCATCTAATTGTTGCATCAAGTCTTGGATAATTTGTTGATTCGCTTGTTCCGAGCTTGGCTTCCGATTAGGTCTATCTCCTGACTCAGCAGGCCCGGCTTTCTCATTATCATTCATTTCCGACACACAACACAGGTGGAACCGGTCACAAGCCCTCAACGATTTAAATCACTGTCATTTATGAAAAAAGGGGCAACTCACCTTACAAACGAATTCCAAACACAAAACGTTATTACACAAACACTTTGCAGTCGAAAAAGAATTAGTCCTGCACAAAACCAGTTTGATGAACCACGATTTAATCCATGGTGTGGAACAGCTCGTCCATTACCTTCAAGCTCTTACCTCCAATTGACTTCTTGCTCATGCGCGCACAATACTCACGTGACTACGTAGTGACGTAGTCAATAGATGAATAATAACCTCAGACAACTAGGGCAAGGTATGTTGTATCAGAGCCGAGTCTGTCGCGGAGCGAGGTCTGTTGTATCGGAGCGGAGTGTGTCGCGGAGTGAGGTGTGTTGTATCAGATCTGTTGTATTAGACCGAGCTCTGTTGTATTATTTATTTTAGATCAGAGCGGGCTCTGTTGTATTAGACCTTATCCCTTAGTCCTGGCAATGGTCGTAGCGTGGATGTTTAGGATTTTTGACCGTAAAGTACCCCCCATGCCTATGGGGCTGTTATAGGCGCTTCGGAAATGATATATGTAGTTGAATAGGTACACACACACACACAAACAAACACACACACACACACATTGGTAGGGCAACTGTGGGGTTTGTTTGTTTGTGTGTGTGTCAGTCTGGTCAGCCCGAGCAATGGTCGTAGCGTGTATTTTTAGGATTTTTGACCGTAAAGTACCCCCCATGCCTATGGGGCTGTTATAGACGCTTCAGAAATGATATGTGTAGTTGAATAGGTACACACACACACACACATTGATATGACAACTGTGGTGTAGAATAATAGAATAGAATAGAATAATGTTTATTGTCATGAACCAGTAAAGTTATTGACACAACAAACAACAAATAATGCAAGTTACTTGGATTTTTGTTAGCATATTTCATATTGATATGTGAAGCATCTTCTTTAAATTCATCCCTTAATTTAACATATTTATTGCATTTATCTAGAAAATGTATTTCATCTTCTATGACATTGCATTCAATACAAAGACGATTTTCTTTAGGGATATTCTGATGTCTTCCACTTTCAATTTTTAGACAATGTGTGCTGGTCCTTAATCTGCTTAACATCTTTCTGTGTTTATTATTCTTAATTTGTATTAAGAATGACTGCATTTCGTAAGATTTACTGATCATAGACTAAAACTTAAGTCTGGAATATGTATCTGATTTTTCTTTTGTCCAGTATCTTATATATTCTTCTTGTTGTTTTTTGTCAATCGCAAACTTTAATTTGTGTACGTTTAATGTAGATTGGTTATGCCAAACGTGACTAAAACCTAAGTTACAAAGAGATTGTCTAACAAATTGTAGCCATGGCGTTTCTGTCGGATGGTGCAACATTGAGTCATATAATTGATGTATATACGAATCTTGTTTGGAGTCTAGAATATGCGCCCAGAATGCTATTGTTTGTGATAACATTTTTAATCCTAAAGGGAACCTTCCTAATTCCCCCAGTACAGGTATCCACATAGCTTTTCTATGAACTCCAAGAAGGAATCGACAAAATTTGATATAAACAAACTGATTCATGAGGATTTTTGCTAGATAAACATGATCCAAAGAAATGATCAGTATTTGTTTGTTTTATTTTATTATTAAACGTAAACGGATACCAGATTTCAGCGCCATATGTTAATATCGGATTTACAAGTGAATCAAATAAATGTATCATTGTGTCTATTTGCACGTTTTGATTGCTGAAAATTCTGCGGAGGGAATGTGCTGCTTTATTACCTTGTTTACTTAAATGATCTTGAGCTGTATCAAAATTTCCATTCTTGTTGAATATGACCCCTAAATATTTATATTGATCTGTTACTTTGATTACATCAGTTCCACATTTAAATATTGTGTGCATTTTTGGATTTATATGACAAAATACTATAAGAATTTAGTATATTTAGTATAATTTGGTGTATGTGTGTGTGTGTCAGTCTGAGGGGAACCCACGGGCAGCATCAGAGCGAGGTCTGTTGTTCAGCCCGAGGTCTGTTGTAGTCACACGTGTCTGTTTGTTTAGCCCGAGGTCTGTTGTAGTCATACGTGTCTGTTTGGTCAGCCCTAGGTCTGTTGTTGCCACCCTCTATATAAGTAAGAGGTCGAGCCCGCTCGCCTCACTTTAACAATTGTTGTTCATCATTTTGAGGTAGTGGACAGTATGGACACTAGTGTAACCAATGAATGTATTTACCCGCAAGTGTTTATCAACGCAACTTTGTACAGACCGTCATAATGCACTGAATTTGTTTACCGAGTATACCTCTAAAGGTGTCTTGTAACTTGTGTTTGTTGATTTATCTTATTACCTTTGAGCATGTTTTGAATTTATTTCATCGTTGTCATCTATCACCCACAAGTCATCATTTGATCAATTATAATGTATCATTTTTAACCTCAGCCATCATGTATTTGTTTCATCCATTACCCATGGGTATTATCTGCAATGTGTCATCCTTTACCCTTTGATCATTACCAGTACGACTAAATCTCATCTTTTCTGTGTATATCCAATGTAACCATTTGAGTATCATATAACCATGTATCTAATGTATCCTCAAAGTCCCCTATAGCACTGTAAGGCCAATGCATGATGGTCATCCACAACCTCAGAGTGACAACATTATCCAAAATAAAAATCTTTTTTTGGAAATGTTACATCTGGTTTTCACGTGTTTGTTTTACCCCTCGAGGGAGATGCTTCTGTGTGCATGGGTTGTTAGGTGTGTTGTATGTCATAAGACTATATTGTCTAGCAAATTTATCACGAAAAACATTGACAACATGCAACACCCAGACGCCGTTGGTGAATTGACTTGGGCATGGTTGAAAAAAGAGTTGTAAAGGTTACACACGTTCGTCAACTACCCACACAGGACATTTAAATCTGCTCTCGTGCTGGCATCTGAGGGGTTTGCTTACATCGGAGACGGCAGTGACGATAGAGTAATTTGTTGCTTTTACCGAAATGCCGGTGTGTCTGTCTAGGCTCCTTGAAAAAAAACCAGAAAAACAAAATAAATTAACAATGTCACCTGATGAGTTTGCAGATGAGCCCACTTAATCAACCCAAAGTAATGACTTGAAATGACCATGACTGACCTGATAAGACAAAGCTCACACAAAGAACACGCAGTGAAAACAGTAAACACAGTCACTTTTACAGTGCAAGGGAGGGAAGAAGGTCTGGTCTGCCCTGACAAAATGGGATGAGAAATGGTGATTGTGTCCCATGGATAGATGATAAGAAAGGGGCCGAATTTGTCTTTTGTTTGTGGATGTGCTGTGGTTGGTTGTGTGTGTGTGTGTGTGTGTGCCTGTCCTTACTCTGTCTGGATGAAGAAGGGTATTGAACAGACCTCAGTCTACAACAACCCCCCCCCCCCCTTCCGGGTCAGATACAACAGACCTCTGTCCAGTTCAACAAACCCCGGTCTGATACAACAGACCTCGGTCCGCGGAGAGAGAAGAGTATGTGTCCAGCGTGTGTTTGCAAATTGTAATCACGGCCCGCCGGGGGTGTGAGTGTGTGTCCAGTGTGTGTTTGTAAATTGTAATCAAGGCCCGCCGGGGGTGTGTCCAGTGTCTACTCGTACGCTTTTGGGGTAGTAATGGTAGGGTGGGTGGGATCAAAATTATAAATATCTCGTGGGGGTGTTTGGTCTACTACCCAGACTAGGGGGGGAGGGATAGGGTGCGCGCTTAATATAATCCCTCCCGCTTTTTTAGTTAGTATTATACTCTTTTTGATTCCATTACTGAAGAAGGAGTTTTTACTCCGAAATATTTATTTCATTTTGGTGTTTGGGTGTTATTTTTTATTCTTATTAGTATTATACTCTAGAAGAATGCTGTAAATATACCCCGTGGAGGGGGGGTGTTAAAAAAAGCCATCGGTATCACTGTAACCAGTGACTTGTAGGTATATGACTACATCAGGGTGGTCGTAGTATGTATGTTAACACTTGTGGGTGTTAACTAACACACAAATGTATACATACTACGGTGTCTATCCTCTCACTCCCGCTCCCGCTCCCGCTCCCGCTCCCTCTGGGGGTGTTTTAAAACCTCTTTAAGAACAAAAACCAGTAAATCGGGAGCGGGAGCGGGAGCGGGATATTAGTTTGTCATGTCTGATATTCACCAGATAGCAAAAACCAACTAAAATGGATTCTAAGTACATATCTGCAAAGTCAATTTGCGTTCGCATGAGCGACAAAGACTACTCTAGCGGTGTGGGCAGCATGATGCTCGAGGCCATAAAAAACACTGGTCAGTGTGATTTGGGGTTTATGGTCCCGTCGCATAAGGTCTTGTATGCGCGCTCTATTGGGCAATTCAAATTTCACAGCGGAATGAAGACCCTGTGTAGTAAGTTCGGACTATCCTTCGAAGACACGTCTCGTGTATTGGTCAAACACCCCGCCCCTTACAGTATTCTGGATCCAATTTTTGTCGATGGCTACGACCCCAGCAAGCTAGAAGGCGCATTTGGTGACGATGTAAGACCAGCACTACTCAGTAAGAGGTATTCCGATAGATGTGTGGGTGTGGCTGTCAACACCAAGATTAATCAGCGCATGAACGAGATTATTACCAACGAGACAACTTCGGGTATTGTCAAGAAGGGCCTGGTGGGCATGGGCAACACCCTCGGGCAGGTGGCCCAGAGCAAAGCGGTGCTGGCCAAGTCTCACCGACAAGAAGAGATGGATGCTCGCCCAGAGTGCGAGGACCCCTTTACCATGACCTTCAGGAGGGCGGACGAGAAGACGGGCGAGTTCCTCGAGGGGTACGATCCTTACACCGTGGAGTTTACCCCGAGGCTAGGTCGGACAGACGTGAAGCAGAAGCACTACTACATCTTCTCGAAGAAGCCCAGCTGGGGTAAATCTTACGTGATGCAGAAGGAGGTGGTAGATCGCTACAAGGCCAGCATCGTGTCTTCCGTCAACAACGCCTGCAACCTCCCCGAGGGGATGCAGTTTCTAGTGGTGGACGAGTATACCCAGAAGCGGTCGTTGGACATCTCCGAGCTAAAGTGCATCACGGGCGGAGACGCCTCCAGCGGCTCTCTCAATCGCAAGTCGTTCGGGGACTCGTATACCCCGCGGGCAGACATGCAGCTAATCATCCTAAGCAACCACTCCCCTTACGACGTCTACGCGACCCACTCCAAGAAGCACGGCCGTCGTTTCATATCTCAACATGACGCGGAAGCCATCGACCACAGGTTCCACGTGCACATGCTCGACGGAGACCTCGAGAAGGAGCGCCTACAATGGATAGACCCTTCTAGTCTTACCCGAGAAGAGGCGGTAGAACGCCTCAAAACTGACCTGTCGGAGCTCGTGGAGGAGTACGGGGAGAACACTGGTTCCATCAAAGAGCTGTTTGACAACATCGTCAAGCGGACTCGTTGGTACGGCCTCGCAGGTATGAACAGAAGCATACTCCTGGACATGCTGCCGCCGTCGATCTGTGGGGGCACAGACACTTCCGAGGTAGCCGAGGCTATCCTCTGTCCCTGGGAAATGAAGTGCATGGCCCCCGACAAGATAGACAAGAACCTGACCAAACTGATGACGAAAAAGAGGAAACGATCCTCAGAAGAAGAAGAAGAAGAAGAAGAAGTACCCGCCAAACGACCTCGGGACGACGTGTCTTCTGAGATGTTTAAAGCAGTTTCCATGGACGACGAGGAACGCGGGAACATGGTCAGAAGGCGCTCCCCGCAACTGCGCCAGATGCTCCAAGAAGAGCTAGACGGCGGTCGTCTGGCCCCGGAGAGCAGCCCTTACAGACGCCTCAAACACCTGCTCAAAACAAGATTCGGTCCTGAGATCGACTCCATGGTAAGGGGCGACGCCTACTTCACGGGTCATATGATGATTGCTTTGAGTAAATAAAACAAAGACAAACAATTTAAACATTTTGCGTTTTTTAATTTTTCGTCACAACAACATGAGGGCGGCCATTTTGTGTATGTCTACTTTCATTTGCACAACCACAGTCTTCTTCCGGGTCACACCCGGGCTCCACGTACAAGGCGAGACCCGTCTCCTTAGACACGTCCAGCATCGCCGTGTGACGCTTGTTGCTGATTTCGTACTCGTTGACGAGGAGCTTGGTTAGGTCTTGTAGGTCGTTCTCAGACTCGCCGCACCTGCCGTCGTTGTCTAAGATAGAATTGGTGAGAGAGACGGCGGCTTCAAAGTCTTCGAATCGTTTTAGGGCGAGCGTGGAGTTGTTCATGAACAAATTTTTCTTGACCTGCAGGTACATAGCTATCTTTTACTGCGCAGATCTAATGCACACATATTTTACTATATAATACCAATAAAAAAAAATCTCCGTGCGTAACTTCAGGGTCTGTACACCGGCTCGAACTATTATAAGATACATGAGAGTAGTTAGCCGCTGCTTTTGGGACAGGTGTGTGTGTGTGTGTGTGTGTGTGTGTGTGTGTGTGTGTGTGTGTGTGTGTGTGCGCACGCATGTCCAAATTTGGCCGTGGGGAGCGATTGGGAAGTCTTGATGTTTACCCCACGGGTAATATTTTACCACTCCTTGTGGGGTCTAGTGTAGCCTGTTTGTGTGCGTGACCGTGGTCGAGTGTAGCCCGTGTTTTACTTCCGATACTTTACTTCTGGATACTACCCGCGGGTAACCTACCTGGGGCGATTGGGGAGTCTTGAAGGTACCCCACGGGTCTAGTTTGAAATATATTTGCATTGCCCTTTCACCCCGAGACAGTGCAGGGTTATGTGTCTTTATTTTGTACTCCGGCTCAAGCCGGATTACATAGCCGGATTACAATATTTTTGCTCTATAGTATCTGTTAAAAAATTTCCGTGCGAAATTTAGACTAATATACCAAAAATGTAATCCGTACTCCGGCAGACAGAGTGCAATATTTGTTGCCAGATTATAAATCACACAACACATAAAAAAATCTCCGTGCGTACCTTAAGAGTATATATATAACTGTGCACTGTGCACCTTCTCTATTATATAGAACAGCAAAAAAGCAGTGACAGTTATAACGTCGGGATGTACCCTAGAAGTAAGCCGGGGACACTGGATTTGTGTTAGAGTATTTTGAGATATACCATGCTATACCCGCCAGCTCGACCCGACCGTAAGGGAGGGGCGTCGGTTATACTCTGAGGTTATCACAGATTCTATTATGGCGTGTTTTTTCTGAGGTCAGGATGTACCCTAGAAGTAAGCCGGGGACACTGGATTTGTGTTAGAGGGGGTCTCTCAGAAGCAGCAGCCAACTTCAAACTGTGCACCAGCTCCTATATATCTTATAATTGTGTACACCGACTTGAGCCGGTGCACAGAGCCGGTGTACAACTATTTTACTATATACTATCACTAAAAAAAGTTCCGTGCGTAACTTCAGGGTATACATAAGTGTGCACCGGCTCTGTGCACCGGCTCGAATTTTTATAAGATATATAGGAGCCGGTCGACCAACAGATAGACACAGGACGTGTGCACACAGAGACAGGGCAGGGACACTCTCTGTGTGTCAGTCGGTGCACACTTACACTGAATTTACGCACGGCGATTTTTCAAGTGATAGTATATACGCCTACACTCCAAAGGGCCGTACAGCTTGTCTGAAACTGCTGTGTGTGTCTGTGTGTGTGTGTGTGTGTGTGTGTCCAGTGTGTGAGCCCGGGTACACAGCCTGGGTACAGTTATATATACTCTTAAGTTACGCACGGAGATTTTTTAAGTCATATTATATAGTGAAATAGTTGTACCCAGGCTGTGTATCCCAGCTCGAGCCGGGGTACACCTATTATAAGATAGGAGAGAGGCGACATACAAACTGTGTGTGTGTCTCAGGAGTCAGTCCTACTCGCGGCCCGGGGGTCGTCTTGCGGAGAGTGTGTGTGTGTCCCAGGAGTCAGTTCTACTCACGGGGCAGATCTCGTCTTGCGGAGGGTGTGTGTGTGTGTGTCCAGTGTGTGAGCCCGGGTACACAGCCTGGGTACAGTTATATAGACAAAAGTGAGGAGGAAAAGCCCCAAAACACGCCCCAGAGATTCCAGGTCAGTGCCATCAAAGGCTCTGAGGACGGGACAGTGTCTATTCTGGTTGACCCCGTGGCCAAGTTTAGAAAGTACACCACGTGCTTTGACGGGCCAGACTGGACGATAAAACTGATCCGCAAGGGCGGAGAGCGTCGTAAGAAGGTCCTCAAGGCCAACGAGAAGACTGTCTAAACTGGACCCGTGGGGTATTCAAGACTCCCCAATTGCTCACCACAAAACACCCAATTTACCTCTTTTTTCACTTTTTTTTCAAAGCGTCAAAAGTTCCATCCATCCACCCTCCCCCCTCCCTTCCAACCTACCCCCTGCTCGACGTGGGTAAAACTTAAAGGCTAGAGCGAGCTTTATTTTTTTTTGGTTAGAGGCCGTCTAAGTGATGGGTACCCTGTGTGGCGTGTATATAAGGTAATACAAGGGGGGCAGTCGCCCATCGAGGCCCAGTTTACCCCCCCCATAGGTTGTTTTGGCCCCCCCCCCCTCCTTTTTGAGATTTTGAGACCTCGGGGGCACCCACGGGTAGTGTCTGTGCGTTGCCCGTGGGTAGCCACGACTCACGGGAAACCGCTAGCCACGGGTAGCCACGACTCACGGGTAAACTACTGCACGTATATCAATGGCCCTGAAGAGTGCGTCGTAAGGAAGTCCTCAAGGCCAACGAGAAGCAAAGCCTTTCCTTTTTTTTCAAAGCGTCAAAAGTTCCATCCATCCACCCTCCCCAAGGGCAACACTTACTCCAATACCCACGGGCAACACTTACTCCACTACCCACGGGCAACACTTACTCCACTACCCAAGTGCTACTTCAGTACCCACGGGCAACACTTACTCCACTACCCAAGTGCTACTTCAGTACCCAAGGGCAACACTTACTCCACTCCCCAAGGGCAACACTTACTCCAATACCCACGGGCAACACTTACTCCACTACCCACGGGCAACACTTACTCCACTACCCAAGTGCTACTTCAGTACCCACGGGCAACACTTACTCCACTCCCCAAGGGCAACACTTACTCCAATACCCACGGGCAACACTTACTCCACTACCCACGGGCAACACTTACTCCACTACCCAAGTGCTACTTCAGTACCCACGGGCAACACTTACTCCACTACCCAAGTGCTACTTCAGTACCCAAGGGCAACACTTACTCCACTCCCCAAGGGCAACACTTACTCCAATACCCACGGGCAACACTTACTCCACTACCCAAGTGCTACTTCACTACCCAAGTGCTACTTCACTACCCAAGTGCTACTCCACTACCCAAGTGCTACTCCACTACCCAAGGGCAACACTTACTCCACTGCCCACGGGCAACACTTACTCCACTACCCACGGGCAACACTTACTCCACTACCCACGGGCAACACTTACTCCACTACCCAAGTGCTACTTCACTACCCAAGTGCTACTTCACTACCCAAGTGCTACTCCACTACCCAAGTGCTACTCCACTACCCAATGGCAACACTTACTCCACTGCCCACGGGCAACACTTACTCCACTACCCACGGGCAACACTTACTCCACTACCCACGGGCAACACTTACTCCACTACCCAAGTGCTACTTCACTACCCAAGTGCTACTTCACTACCCAAGTGCTACTCCACTACCCAAGTGCTACTCCACTACCCAAGGGCAACACTTACTCCACTGCCCACGGGCAACACTTACTCCACTACCCACGGGCAACACTTACTCCACTACCCAAGTGCTACTTCAGTACCCAAGGGCAACACTTACTCCACTACCCACGGGCAACACTTACTCCACTACCCACGGGCAACACTTTATTAGTCTTTTCTTCTCTTGTGCCCGAGCCTTCAGGGTAGCCTTTTTCTCCTCTTGTTTCTTCAGCTTAGCCTCCAGGCGTTTCTTCTGGAAGGTGTATATGATAAGATAACCACCAATGAGATGTTTGTGTGTGTGTGTGTGTGCTGTGTGTGTGTGTGTGTCTGTGTCTATGTGTGTGTGTGTCTGTGTCTATGTGTGTGTGTGTGTCTGTGTGTGTCTGTGTCTGTGTGTCTGTGTGTGTGTGTGTCTGTGTGTGGGTGTGTGTGTGTGACGGGGTGATTGAGATTGTGTTTGTCTATTTTTTACGTGAGCCTTGAAGGCTTTGCCTCTTGTCACATACACCGCTAACAGAGCAGACACACACACATATGTGCACATAGGTACACGCACACCTACATATTCACTTACAGAGACACAGACAGACAGATACTGATAGACAGACAGGCAAAACACACTCACACACACGCACTCAAACAACCTCATCAAACACCTAAAATAATAATTATACCCACTCACCCCTGCCACAGTTAGTTATCTTGTATACGTGTTTACACTATACTACATCATCAGAACGATTGAGCGTTGAGTAAATACTTTTAAATTAAAAAACTACCATTGAAAAAAACCTACCCAGACATTCATACAAAGCTACTAAAAAATATTAAAAAAACTGAAAATAAATAATATTTTTAAAATATATTTTTTAATTAATTTATAAAAACTCACACAAACTCACACCGTTGTACCAGTCAAACCTATTTTTATTTGCATCTTTTTGGGTAAGGCACATTCATATGGGCAAGGCACGTACAGACAACTATTAGTCTTGACTATGAATACATTGTAACATTTCGAGAACTCATCAATATATAGCACATCAACATATTTGAACACGGACAATATGTACGAAGATGTCTTTTTGGCCGGGAAGGAATACAGGATAAAGAAACACCACAGACGTCTAGACAAAAAAACACAAAAGACAGAGAGCCCCCAAACAGGCTACAGACTAACCCTTATAGCACAAGCTCGGATAGTACGAATTTCGTCATAACTCGACTTTTTCCTGGGGCCCTGCAAACTGCTCTCTCTTTCATAGTAAATAAATTATTGATAACTCGAAGCTTCATTAAGACGAATATATTGATAACTCGATGTTATTTCACGACCCCTTGACCCCAAAACAGCCCACATAAGTCGAATAATGAAGAAAATGAAAAAAAAATCTCACCAGAGTGACACCTGAGTAGTATTCAAATACATGTAAGCACACTATGCCAGGCATATTAGAGACTCTGTAATGGCTCCTATAAGGGGAAGAAATGAAGAAAGAAAATTAACTGGACAGTTCCAGAAATGTCTAGAAGCTAAGGGAGGTCACTCTTGCTTTGTTATGGACAGGAGCCTGAGGAGGTAACTCTTATCATATCAACACACCACATATAAGGGTTTAGCATGATCAGTTGAACCTGCTGGTCAATTATCTAGCTTACAATTAGTGGTGAAACATTCAGACTAAAGTTAATTTTGGATGACGCCTAGCTGACGTACTCCCGATAGCTGCATGTAAAACACTTATTACAACAGACTACAAACCTTGGACTAAAACTACAGTATTCAGTCCAATACAACAAACCCCACTCTAACAACAAAGTACAAGCTCATATAAAAAGAAATCGTCAGTCATTACCTGCTGTGCACCAGTAGAATTGTCCATTGCTTTCAGATTTACTTAACAGCGGCGAGAAGGGCGGGCGAGAGACTGACTACGCGTCACGGCCGGCACGACCCTGTCACTCCACCGCTGAGTCCCCCCACGCCCATAGAGGCTGTGCGCCGGTCCCAAGACCGCTTAGAAAGTTAACTGACACTAAAAACTGAAAACTATGGATGGTTTAATCATGCCGATTTCGTCTGCTATGGCTACTCTGACGGACGGACAAGAATATTGTTTAGGCATTAATTTATCCGCTACAGAAATCGGGTATTTATCCGCCACAGAAAGGGGGTTCGACACTGACGAGTTTCTCGAAGGTATCAGTTCTATTTCTCAACCCACCGAAGTTCAACCGGTTATTGACTTTTCTAATGACTTTTTTTACGTCTCTGCCGATTTTTACGACCAGTCTATGGTGTCTCTGGTTGCCGTTCAACAACCCGCTGTGCCGAGTGTTCTACAACCTGTGCTGAGTGTCCCTGTGACTGTCTTCGATCTCCAGTCTATTTCGGCTCTCGAGGCTAAAGAAGAAGACTGCGACAACCCCAACGATCAGCCCTGGGTATCCACACCACCATCAGTACCCATCCGTAGAGGACGCAAACGAACAAATTCAACCGCGTCTTCTGTAGACAGCGGTTACTCGCCTTCTCTGGCATCAACATCGTCCCTCCGGTCAACCGCATCAGTTACCCCGAGGAAACGAATATCTACACCCACCTACTTGATGGCCTCTTCTACGCCGTGTTCTGACGGCCACCACTATCGCGAGAAACTCAGGCTAAACCCTCTAAGGCGCGAGGACTTTGTTGTGTTGCCCGACGGTGTGTTGTATTGGCCCGTGAAGGAAGAGTTTGCTGACATTCTAAACGTCTGGAAAGAAATGGGAAGCCCAGAATATGACAGAACAATATTGGAGCAAGTTCGCAACCTCATGGTTACCGTGGGACAACAAGCCAGGGAGGTCGACCCCGAGAGGTACAAACTGTCGTACAGGATTCCTCTTCTCAGCTCACTTTTAAAGAGGCGCTACTCTGACAACATGAAATCCGCCTATGGTTACTCAAAGGTGTACTTCGGAGAGAAACTGATGGACGCTTACGCAGACACAGACTATAGCAAATTCGACGTGTTGGGATGCATTACCTGCGAAACATCTGTGGCCAATAGAATGTGTACTCGGTGCGGCGTTGCCAGCCGCTGCAGCACGTGCGTCAAGCGCTTCGGTTGCGCCTCCTGCAAAGTCACTGACCCCAAATCTATTGTCCCGATCGCCTTCAAAAAGCCCAGAATCAAGACTTTCATGCCCGTCAAGACCCCAAAACTCATCAACAACGGTGACGTCAACACGGCCTTCCTGAACGCTATCCCGCCCCTCAGCACGTGGCTCGAGACCATTGGGATGGGAATGTTCAAACTAGACAAAATATCCGAACACATCAATCTCCTCGCCCGGGGGTTCAACAAAGGGTCTAACTACGACTCTGTGATAGCCGAGATCCGCGACATCTGCACCAACAACGACTGGTGTCAAGAGGCGCTGTCTGTCGACGCCCACGAGAACCTGTTCCGCGCTCAGTACCTGACCAAATGCGTCCCCAGGATCAAGTCCACCTGGTCAACAAAAACGATCATTTGCCCGCACTGCGGGGTGCGGTTTGTGAACACTGTGACCAAGGTGGACTCTAGGTACATCGCAGAACGTTGCAGCAAGTGTGTGACCACCGGTATGTCTGTGCTGGAGCCCTTCAAAGGACGTTCATACTTCTCTTCGGTCACTGTGGGATCGTATGTGTAATCTATGGAATCGTGTAGGATCGTATGTGTAATCTGTGAGATCTGACTAATTAATCTGACTATTGGTTCTTGAACCTATGTTATCTCTGCTGACACCTTCACAGTAAATATATTCTACTTACTTCCAGTCAAATAATCAAAAGTGCCTAGCAGCTTTGTGCCTAGTAGCGTATATTTTTGTCTTCTCTTCTCTATGCATTGTCATTACCCCACGGGCGCTTTTTGCCCTATTGTATATACTATTGTAAATACTAACTTTTTTTTAATATATTTTTATATTTTCATTTTGAACTCGCTTCATTATTATTGATCTGCTTTGATTGAGGTTGAATTTTCACTTTAAATTGGAAAATTCTGGCAACAAACTGTCAGCAAACGAGAAACAATTCTGGCAGCAAACAAAAAATCTAAATACTCACTTATTAACTGTTGACCAATTTTGAATATTAATTTTGTCAATTTTATCTGTTATCCAATTAAATGTTATCAACTTGTTTAAAACCTTGAACCATGATTTGTTGATGATTTCTGAGTGCGTGTGTAGCATGTAGAGAGATAAAAAGTGTGGTGTGTTGCAGAGAAAGAGTGAGAGAGAATGAGAGAGAGTTATGTGTGTGTTAACGCCACGGTTCACCAATAGATTGACTTTTTGGTCACCAATAGATTGCCTTCTTGCACTCAATTGAACCTCTAAGACAACAACCTCTCTCTATATTACTCACAAGACGGTTTAAAATGCTAAAAATGTTAAATATAGTTTTTTGGGTTACAAAAAAGATCTGACATGCATGATATAATCCAGTGAAAAAACCCACATGGAAGAGAGTGTCGATGATATGGAGGGGGTGTGTGAGGAGGAAAGCGGTGTTTTTGAACCACAGGGCCAACCTCAGCGGCAGCATGGTCAATAGGGGGAGGGGGGGTCAATTTGCGTAAACAGTGAATCTACAGTGAATCCACACCCTGTAGGATAAGCCAGTAAATCAACAAGACCAAGCACAGCATCTTTTAAATGTGGGTTTATTTAGACAAAAACAGACAAATTATTACTGAGGGCATTCTCCGTGACAATTGTACATTATCGTACACCCCACCAGGTCGTGGCCGTCTTTTTTCCCGATTGATGACCCGCTCTTTGACCAGTTCAAAGTCATCCGTCCACAGGCTGACGATGGCCAGCTCTTTTGGGAAGAGGTTGTAAAACCCCTGTAGTACCATAGCCCCCCCCCAAAAAAAAACACCTATGCGGTAGAAGACGGAGACCGTTCCGTATTGATGACTACAGACCCCGCTCTCGTACAACAGACCCCGGTCTAATGTGACAGAACCCAGAACAAAAGTATGATCAACAACAGACCCATCGCCAAAGAGTATATTGATCCCGTGTTTTTTAGGGGCAAGACGCACGTGGTGTTGGCAATTTTCGTGGGCTTGGGTACCAAGAGGTTCTGCGCGAGCCATTCTACGTTACTAGCTAAGGGTTTCTTACAATTGTCAAAAGACCTAACGTTGGGGTCATAATAGGTGTGTGAAGTAGGAGTATGGGCCATAAAATAATCTGCTGAGGTAGTAGCGGCTTGTCCGAGGACATATGAATGTCTGCAGCCGTCCGGGTAGATCATGGTGGCCAATACTTTAGTTTGTTGATTAGCGGCCCTGACAATATCCATCAACCCCAGAAGGGACTCTACCTCTAGGTCACCCATACCGCTAATCAGATAAGGTTTGGTGTATGTCCACGGGATATTCGTAAGGTCTACGTTTGTGACCTCAATACAAGCCACAGGGGAGATCTCAGAGTAGCCCGCGTGCGACCCTCCTAGTCTAGCCCGCATCAAAAATACTGACCAAAAGCCCTTGTTGTGCGTGCAGCATCTAGCCATAGAGGGATCGAGGAGCCTGAACTCGTATTGGGGGGTTTCGCAACTGGTCAAGGACGCGTCCAGAGACTGCGTGGCAGGGTCTTTACACTCGCACGCAAACCCCCCGTGGGTATTTTTGCAAGTGGTAGACGCGGGATCGCACGTGTCTGTATCTAGTGCGCATTCGTCAATGTCCTCACAGGACGTCTTATTGCTATCGTAGGTAGTACCGTACGGACAATCTTTTCTGGACAGGCACTCAAAGCCACCTAAAACGTTCTTGCAGTCATCCCCAGAGGTACAGTTAGCCGTCCCCGTGGCGCACTCGTCCACGTCTACACACTGGTTCTCCACGACCTTGAGTCCGGGTATACAGATGGTCGTGTCTTCGCACACGTTGTCGCCGGTGGGTGCATACCCGGCCTTGCACTTGCAGCCCACAGAGAAATAGTCATCTTTAGCCGCCACCCTGTCACATTCCTGCGAGGCACGATCGCATGCGTGCGAGGCCCCGCTTAGCCAAAAGCAGTCGTCCGCAGCTCCTACTTTTTTACAAGTAAACGGGGTTGCGCTCCTGGGGCTTTGGTTTTCAACGTCATACTTGAGGTCAATTTTGGTCACCCCGGGAATAAAGTCGCTTGATTCGACCCCTAGGTAAAAAATCTTAACATAGTTTATAGCCCAGACCAGTATACCGTTAGCAAAACACTCTGCGCCAACACCCCCTACGGTGTCAGCAGACTTTCTGTCTAGAATGTCATAGGACAACGAATATGGGGGAGTTTTTACGTCGAGTGTAGCGTAAGGAGCTATCGGTTCTGAACACGCGTGTGGAAAGACTGTGTAAAGCGAGTCTGCACATTTTAGATTTAGCGTTTGAGATGTCCACCTTTGTTTATCGTCTTCGTTATGCTTTGAGACTACATCGAGGACCACGTTCTTGTTGGCGAGTATTTTACCACCCATGGGGAACAAAAATTTCATTGTTACCCCGCGGTCGACCAAACAATCTAACTCTGGGGGCGTCACCACGTTTTTGGGTACGCAATAGATGTTGTTTACCTTCCCTAGGTTCACTTCGAGCTTGTCGTCACACTTTTGTAGTGGTTCGACCGTAGTGGCCGGTGGGGTGAGTGTATCAGTGGGTGTATCAATGCATCGGTAGTCCCCGATGACGTTAACACAATCTTGAGTGGCGAGGTTGCACGTATGCGCCCCTTGAGAGCATTCATCAACGTCCCCACAGTCCCCGCTAGGAGTGTCTTTTGCATACCCTGGGGTACACAGACACTCGATCCTCCTGTTGGTTGGGTTTTGTCCGCACCTTGACTGGGGGTACGCGCACTCTTTTCCCGTGATTCTGTAACACTGGGTTGTCGTCCTGTTCTCGTTGACGGTTATACATTCGTTGTCTTTTAAGCTGTCGGGGTTACCCTGAAGGTCGATAAGCCCCGGTGTAACTAGAGAATACTCAATGACTTTTTGACTTTTTTGTATTTTAAAGGGTGTCATAGTAAAGTTCCTTTCGTATATGCGGGCCGACACGAACCGCTCGGCTTTACCCATCTCTTTATACCAGAACCTTAGACCGTCTATATAACACTGCAAACCGAAGTCCAAGTTAGGAAACAACCTGGGCTCGAAGTCAACTTGAGCCAGCTGGAAGGATCCAGAACAGTCATCGTTGGCCATATACCGTGAGGAGATATCAGTGATAGCCGTGGCGAGCAACACCTGGACCCTCCCCGAGTGTCGTGATTTGGCCTTTGTATACAACAGCGTACGCATGATGTAATCGCCTTTGCGGCAAATAATTTCAGGCGGAACGGGTTTCAAGACCAACGACTGTTGCTGTGAGACCGACGACTGTTGCTGTAAGGAACCCTCTGGAACCTTCTGTGCGGCAGTATAATACTTAAGGAATATAGGGATCGTTGCTGGCCCTTGGGCAACGACAAGTAGCAATAGCAGCAACATTGTTTTTGTTTTTTAACACCAACAACACGCACCGTAATACAACTAATAGGCCTTGCATCCATCAAACAAAATATACTCGTGGGGGGTGGGAGGGGGTCATCATTATAAATAATAATAATAATAATAATGGAAACTTATAGAGCGCTTACCTAGAAGCTCTAAGCGCTTTACAATGACATTATTATACACATGTACAAAACCAAAATACAAGCATTAAGACACAAAAAGAACAGGAGTACAAAAGCAAATTCATCGTTTAAATCCATGCAGTCACAAACAAACACACGCGTGCGCACGCACATACGCGTGCGCATACACACACACACGCTATCACCACACACATGCACAGATACACACACACACGCTATCACCACACACATGCACAGATACACACACACACGCTATCACCACACACATGCACAGATACACACACACACGCTATCACCACACACATGCACAGATACACACAGAAACACGCACACACGCACACACACATGCACACACACACACACGCATACAGACAGGCGCACACACATACATACAACACATACACATACACATGCACTCACACATGAATACTAATATACCTACACAATCTGCATACATGGCGTACACACAAAAAAGCCGCAGATATAATCACAAAACCAAGCTCGTGCGTATGCACATCCATTTAACTAACTAGATAAACCGATTTGTAGTTTGCACAAGGAAAAGAGAAAACAAAGCATCACCAACACAGTTGGTCAAGCAGTATTTTTTGCTCTTCGTGATCGTAATAGACAAATGACTCTAACCCTAGGATTCAACCGTATAGCCTGTTTGGGGGGCTCTCTGTCTCCTGTGTATTTTGTCTAGATTTATCGTGCATTCCTTTCTGGCCTAAAAGACATCATCGTTTATATTGTCCATGTTCAAGTATGTTGATGTGTTCTCAAAACTGCTTTTGTACATTCATTGTCATGACTAATAGTTGTCTGATAGACGTGCGTGTGTGTGTGTGTGTGTGTGTGTGTGTGTGTGTGTCTTGCCCCATGCTTGCATTCTTTTTTTTTATTCTTTTTTTGTGAAGTTTTTTTTTCTACATGTATACACTGTACATTACAGGACATCACCTAAACAAAGGGACAAAACCATACAACAGAAGAACACTTGAACAATTACAACATACATGGGGTGGGAGGATGGGTGGGGGAGGGGGATGTTCAGGGCTTGGTGGTCGCAGTATCAAAAGGATTTAAGAAAGGAAAAAACCTAAGGGTTACATCAAAATATACATATACAGGCGCCAATCCTTGTAAAATTTATCTACTGTATTATTCACAACTGCATTATACTTTTCACAAATAAATCTGTGCTTAAAATTTCTACTAAATGTCTGAAAATGAGAGGTCTTTTTGTTCATTTTGGAAATATATACATGGTGTTTGGCACAGATTACTAACACATCAAAAGCTTTATCGGTGACTACATTGTTCGCAACTCCAAGAAGAACCAGTTCTTTAGACAGTTTTAAATTGTCACAATGGGTGCAGTTCACCTTTAGCCAATTTACAAATTCTATCCAAAAAGTCTGCACTTTATCACACTCCCAAAACATATGTAAAAGGGTTTCTTCATTTCTACCGCAAAAAGTACACAATGACGTATCCACAATTTTTCGCAAAAATAGAAACCGTTCTGTGGGCAAAATTTTGTATACAATAATCGGTACTGGAACCATCTCAGACAAGTGTCTTTTGTTGTTTTAAAAACATATTGAAAAATAGCCTTCTTATCTAACAAACAGTCTAAAGATTTAGACCATTTTTCGATACATTTTGGGACCGTAGCATGTTCAATCAGTTTTTTGTAAATAAGTTGTGTCTTACCTTTGCAAATACATGTCCACACAATGGGCTCTGTCATAATAAAATGTTTATCAAATTCTAAGCCGATTTTTATCTGATATTTTTTAACAGCCTGGATTACACCTTGATATAATACAAAATCTCCTCGCACATTTGGATATTTAATTTTAAACGCATTATAGGATAAGTATCCATTTTGTTCCAAAATATGACCAATCTGAGCAATTCCATTGTCAATCCAGTTTTGAATGTACACTGTCTTTTTATCTCTGCGAATATTAACATTATAATGTAAACATTCTGATTCAAAATCGTTAAAGGTTGTAGGTTCACATTTTCCATGCTTGCATTCTTGGTTAGTTCATTTATAATGTAAAGCCGAGCGGTCTTAGCTTCACGCTAACTTTAACTGTGTCTGTGCCTTAGATGTTATACGTGTTTAAAAGTCATTTGTCAGGATGGTAATCATACGACAAGACGAACAGAAACACAGAATATAAACTCAAGACTGCAGGTGAAGTTCAAAGCTGTATTAAATCAAAACAAATCATGAAAACAACTCAATATAATGCATAGGTTTGTAGCAGAAAGTATATCTGTACATTGGTTCACTTTATTTTTGGGATTTTCCTATTCCTTAAAAAAATATTTTAAGTCCAAAATAAGTGAGGGTCTGGTATAACATTTTGACTCGTAAGTCGGTCTGTTTGCCAACAACCCCACCGAACCTGAAAAACTGACGTCACAGCCAAGAAACCAATGAAAACGTCGCTTTGGGACCTCTAAAAAAATAGAGAGGGAGGGGGGAGAGCTTTGAGGCGGCTATTAGCTTCCATATAAGCTACAGTTAAAATCCCTCAAAAATACACAAAAGCTCCTTCACTAAAAAAACGACATCAAAAATACAAGAAAGAAATACATCAATAAATTAAAACTTTTACGACGCATCATTTGATACCAAACACTCCTGTGTAATCAAAACGCTGTGTGCAAAGTACACAACCTCTGACCACTACCTCGCAGAGTAGTCATGTCCCACCAAAAATGTATGCAGTTACAAGTTAATCACAATCAAACACATCGTATATTCAACAGGCTTCTCATATGCAAATAATCAAACGTAAAGTCTACATTCTACTAAATAAATAAATACAAAATACATATTTATATCGAATATATAGGTACAAGAGAGATTGATAGGAAAGCAAATAAAAACAGAAAAAGAGAGAGAGGTTTGATAAAACCAAAATCTGTTTGACAATGGGAACATATTGCTTTGACATGTGTTGGTCTTGCACTAATCCAGGTGGTTAAATTAAGGCCAACTTCGTTGTTTTTCCCACACTAACTGTGGTAGGGGTGAGTGGGTATAATTATTGTTTTAGGTGTCGTAATTAAGCGTTTGACGCGTTCTAGAGAGTGCGTTGATGAGGATGTTTGAGTGCGTGTATGTGAGTGTGTTTTGTCAGTCTGTCTATCTGTCTGTCACTCAGTCAAGCCGGTTTGACTCGATCTGGAGGGTGCGTTGATGAGGTTGATTGCGTGCGTGTGTATGTGTGTGCGTGCGCGTGCATCACTTTGGGGGGAAGAAAATCAGTATTAAGTTTGTGTGAGATAAACAAAGCCGGCTTACGTACTGTCTATAGCAATACTCTTGTCTGTCCGTCAGAGTAGCCGTAGCAGACAAAATCGGCGTGATTAAATCATCCATAGTTTTTAGTTTCTAATTAGAGTTTCAGTTTCTAAGGGGTCTTGGGACGCCACCAGCGCGCAGTCTCATGATGGGCGTGGGGGGACTCAGCGGTGGTGACAGGGTGGTGACGTCACACGAGCGCAGCCTCCATGGGGGTGGGGGACTCAGCGGTGGTGACAGGGTGGTGACGCGGTCACACGAGTGCAGCCTCAACGGTTAAATGCACACGCAGTCCAGGGTCTCCCCCACAGTTGTGTCCACGACTTGACAGCCCACGGACGTGTTTTTTTGAAGCTTTTGGTGGTTTTAGTGAATCTGGAAGCAATGGAGAATTCTGCACAGCAGGTAATGACTGACGCTTTCGTTTTATATGAGCTTGTACTTTGTTGTTAGAGTGGAGTTTGTTGTATTGGACTGAATACTGTAATTTTAAGCGCTACAATTATCTTGAGGGAGAAAAGCATGTCAATATCTTTCATCTGAAGCAGATTTGTGATGTAATTTTATCGAGTTTACCAAAATTTGATTTATTCGAAAACGCATCGAGCGGTTACGTCCCTTGAAAATTATCCTTTTGTCTCAAAGCTAATTTCAAAGTTAAAATACCATTTTTCATCACAAATTCGACCAGCAGCACTTTGGGGGGAAGGAAATAGTCAGTATTAGGTTTGTGTGAGATAAACAAAGCCGGCTTACGTACTGCCTATAGCTGCAAGTGTGACCAGAGTGACAAAAGACGGTTCAGTGATTAAGTTACGTAGCACAAAACAAAAAACAAAAACAAAATGATTCGGGTCAACTATGACGGTTGTTTAGAAGATTTGGAAGCTGACCTGCAATTGGTTAGCTATTCGACAAATATTTTGGGAATAGCTACTGGAGCTGAAGTTTGGTATGAACAAAGTTACTGGGAATTGATTTACGCGATAGGAGAGAGGATACTGGGTGAAAACGTCACAAACTCATTTTTAAACATTATTAGAAGAAGGGTAGATGAAGTTATTGCCGCGATTAGACAACGACCCATTCTAAACTTTCGACAGCTCTGGAGGCGTCACTTACGGGCACAGCGAAATTTGAATCAAGGTTAGTGGTAGAATGGTTATAACCACATGCAGCAATCGGGAGTACGTCAGCCAGGCGTCAGCCAAAATTAACCTCAGTCTGAATGTTTCTCCACTAATTTTAAGCGGTACAATTATCTTGAGGGAGAACACCATGTCAAGATCTTTTATCTGAAGCAGATTTGTGATGTAATTTTATCGAGTTTACCCAAATTGGATTTATTCGAAAACGCATCGAGCGGTTACGTCCCTTGAATATGAAAATAATCATTTTGCCTCAAAGCAAATTTCAAACCGCATACAAAATTTTGACCAGCAACATAGATGGTTTCAGCAGCAAATAGGAAGGAGTGAGCAGCGAATGTGAATCAGCAAATTGGATGAATTCAACAGCAGAATAGATGAACTGAACAGCCAAGCAGATTTCTTTTTGCTGGTGGCAATTCTTCATTTTCACTGGATGATGCCTCTCAGGAGATGGGGTGGATGATCTCAAACTCAGTGTCATCCATAATTGAAACTGTGTTGCACTTACATGCAGTTGCCCCACAGTAGTTCAGATGTAGTCACAAGAAGTTATCTAGAAGATGAAAATACTCAGTCTCAGTAATAAAGCGTGCCGTAATAAAGTACATGCCACGCCACAATTGCTAGAAAGCGAACAAAGCTCAAGTGAATAAGACCCAGATACAACTCTGATTACAGCTCATATGTAGTCATGTTTGTTGAATTCATGTAATCTGCTGCTGTGATCATCTATTCTGCTGTTGTGACCATCAATTCTGCTGTCAGTTGTATTTTCTTGCTGGTAAAGTATAATTTGCAGTGTAAATATCATCTCAGCTGTTCAAACAGCAAATCTGCTGGTTAGCCATCTTTTTTGCTGCTCAAATATCCAATTTGCTGCTAAGTATATTTTTTTGCTGCCAAAACTATTTTTTTGCTGCCAAAACTATTTATCGCAGCTAATTTGCTGTTAAAACCCATATTTGTTGCTGCTGGTCCATTTTGTTGCTGCTGGTCCATCTAATTTGTTGGTCCATTAAATCCCTGCCATTTCAAAGTTAAAATACCATTTCTCATATCAAATTAGAATGCAAGTCCCACGGCTGAACTCTTTTGTCTGGTTGGGGTTCTATGTAGAGCCACATGGACATGAGTTTTAATTGCATAGAATCCTCTCATTAAATATTATTCATTACTATTCCACATCCACAGATGCCTCAAGGCATGGGGCATGGACGTGTAATTTCTCCGGCCCCCCCCGACACATGGCCGGGATCAAACACAACCGGACCCGGCGTCCCTGCAAGGGGCCGAGGACACGGGCAGGTGGTGGTGGGCGTGGGCGGTGGCCGAACGGCAACGCCGGGTGAACAAGATATCCCGGTACGTCCTCCAGGGGACCTCAAACAATTTAAAGATGCGCCATAGGCACTGTCCCCCCCACCCCAGTCCACCCCCACAGCATAATGGTAATTGTTAATAACGCAGATGAGAGACACCAACTGACCTATTCTTTATTTTGTGTGAGTACTCATATACCTAACCCTCCTTTGTCATGAATTAGTAAACCAATACGTCAACACAGCCTTAACCTTCATTCGGGTAGCGTTTTGCATGATGCACGTATATATCCATCATACCTATATTTGATATAAAAATGTATATTCAGGGTTCGTACAGTTGCTTGATATCCTTGACAGTGCTTGAATTTGGAGGGGTCAGTTTCGAGGCCTTGAAAGTGCTTAAAAAACTGGAAAGATCCTTGAAAGTCCTTAAAAACTCTAATGCTGCAAACTGATGACACAAGAACCACCCACAATAAAAAATTGCAATGATTTATTATTTGATAACCTCAAAGAAAAAGTTGAACAGTAACCTAGATTCCCTTTTGAGTCTGTCTGCTTCAAAACCATCATATGCTACAAATCTGTCGCCTTTGATAAAAAATTGAATCATTAGTTTGTAAACATCCAATGATTTAAATCAGCGTGCGGGAAGGGGGTATAATAACTAGCAAGTGTTTCCTTGCGAGCTTTGAACGTAAGAGGGTGCTTGATTTTCTCTTCAGAAGGTCTTGAAAGTCCTTGAAAAGTCTTTGAATTTTAGAAGAAAAAAAACTGTACGAACCCTGTATATTGCATTATTGGTATTGGGACATAACCACTCTTATTTTGCAGGCAACTCATTGTTCAACAAAATTGTTGTCATTGGGGTTACACAAATCTTTCTTACTTCGGCAGTCTTCACTCATTCCACCACACTGCGGCAAAACACCATATTCATAGTTAGTTAAGTATTTCTTTGTTTCAGTGCAAACATGTTTCAACACATACTCCTCGTGCTGCTTTTTCTGCCAATGGCAAATGGGTTCCAACGCACGGAGTCCCACACGAGACAACATTTTGGTGCCTCCTTTCGGCACCATGGAAGGATACTTATTGAAAACATACGTTCGATATTGTACTACCCCCTCTACTGTTTCCACAAGTCCCCAGTTAGACCCTGCCAAAACCATACTAACTTCTTTTGCACCTTTCGTACTATTTTTCTTCACCACTTTAATGCCCTGACGGCAAATGTTAGCGAAGATGTAAAAAACACTTTTGCTCTTGCCCGCAGAATGTTAGGCCCCGCTCGAAAACTTCACCTGACCAATACTCTGTCTGAACGAGCTGCATTTTCTTTTGTTAGAGATATTGCAAGTTCCTTTTTCGATGTTGCGACCAACTCTGACCTTAAAAAAGTGGCCGATCATGTGGACAAACTTTTTAACATGCAACTAAGACTTTCGGCCGGTGAGGTGGCCAATATTGTTAAACTGACTTCATTTTATAAAAACAGCTAACCATCGCATGACCAACCTCATGAAGAAGTATTAAATTCAACTAAGTCTCTTTCACATGTGGATTTGGCCACTGCTTCAGTTCAGTGTTCGATCCTTTTATTGATTCTTAACGTCCTTATTAAACTTCATCTCTAGAGAGCCACCGTGGCTTCTTGACACAATTCGGGCCCCACAATGACGTGACGAGCGACCCAATTGACACATCGAATTTGCCTGCCCCGGACAATGAATGGACTGACCTAACGTGATTCAATTCCATAAACAAATTATGGAAACACTTATTACTTGTATATATGAATATAGGTGACTTTTCATTTGGAATTTTCCTCTTTCACAACGGAACCTGGCCTCCGTCATTTCAATTGTAAACAAATAAGCTTATTTTCACTGTCAACCTTATTACGGTTCAAGCTGTTGTCTTTACCTTGCGTCCTGCTGTATTATTATAGAGGCTTTAACATATGTCATATGTAATATGTAATTATGTATAAGTAATATGACCAGTATGGTAAATCTGCAAAGGATATACCTCACTCAATTTTTTTCATATGGAGGCCTTAATGTAACTTGTAGAAATATCTTAAAAATTCTATTATACGCCGATGATATCACTTTGTTTTTGAGAGACGTTACAGTGGTTCTACAGATTATAGACGTATTTTCGGAGGTGTCAGGCTTGTGCTTGAATAAGCTAAAGTCTGAAGCAATGGGAATTGGATCAAGTAAAAATATCAATTTTATTTTTGAGGTAAAATGTGTTCGGCAGATTAAAATATTAGGAGTAAACTTTAACAGCGAGAAAAGCGCAAACTGGTCAAGTAAAATTGATAAAATTAAGCAAAGCATCTTTACTTGGGAAAAAGGAACCTGGGCATTCCTGGAAAAATTTGCATTATCAAAACTTTTCTGCTCTTGCAGTTAGTTTATTTAATGCAATCTATTTGTATCTCTGACAAAGTGCTGCAGGAAATAAACACAATATTATATCGTTTTTTGTGGAGGAAAAAAGATTGTAATAAAAAAACATTTGAAAAGGTAAAAAGAGTTGTTTTAAATAGCAGTACCGAAAAGGGTGGTATTGATATGATAGACGTCAAAACGATGCAAAACTCCTTCTTATGTCAATGGTTAAGCAAACTCTCATCCGGCAACCTTTCATGCAAATGGACATGAATCCCAAACAAATATTTTGAAGGGTTCGGTTGTGGCTTTGCCTGCTTTACTACAGCTATTCGACCGTCTAAGTTTAAAGGAATTGGAAGAATAAAATCGATATTTTGGACAGCTGTTGCTCGAACATGGTTAGAACATAATACAATTTTTTAGAACGATTGTGTGCAAGACAACTGCTTGTGGAAAAATCTAAGTATAAGCTATCAAAATAACGTTCTGTATTATTAGAACTGGGCCCGGTCAGGCATTACGTATGTAGGAGACATGTTGGGTAATCACGGTATCAAGTCCTATCCCGCTATCCAAGCAAGTGTTTACGCTTCACCTGGCCTCTACTTGGAATATATTGTAGTTCGATCAGCAGTATCTGAATATATTAAAAAAAAGCAATTATGATCCTAACCAACCTGTATTGAATAGACAAAACAATCTTCTTTTCAATAAAACGAGTATTAAAAGTGCCAGGCAATTCCGTGAATATATTGTTGAAGAAAAGTACACTACCCCGAGATCTATCAACTTCTGGCGTGATAAGTTTGGCATTAATGTCGACCAGACACATTGGAACCTGGCCAAAAATGTAACCCAAGAATCCAGATTAAGAGAGCTGCACTGGAAAATATTACACACGATGTATCCAACAAATGTTCTTCTGTATAAAATTGGAATACGAGATAGTGAGAGATTCCCCTTCTGTTCAACCGAAATAGATTACGTTAAAAATTTTTTTGTTAATTGTAAGAAAATAAAAGTGCTATGGAGATACGTTGAACAAATTATCTACGAGAAATATAAAATAAGAATAGTCTTCGGAGTAGAACATATTTTGTGTGATTATATTAATGGTGCGGACTCAATAAAATGCAAATATATAAATCACTTGATGTTGATAGGAAAGATGTGCATAAGCAAATATAGATACGGAACTCCCACTGATATTATGATAATGTTTGACAAAGAAAAACAAATACGAAACGTAGAATTGTGTATCATATGTACTTCTATTCTGGCTTCCCTCGCCGCCTCCTCTTTCTTTCGTTTCGCTAAAAGGAGAACGGCACCGGGGTAAAGGCGGAACTTACATTGTTACACTAAACACCACTTGTATGAAAAGAGAACTGTTACTAAGAAAACTTTACCACGCTTACAATTTGCTTTTTCTCTTATTTATTGTGATTGTTACTATGTTAACTCCATTATGACACCGCCACAAACAACACTTAAGTCAACCCAAACACAGACATATGTAAGACAATAACCAACATTAAAGATGCAAGATTTTGTCCATTGTAGAAAACCACACACAATTGATAAATTTATAAAACGCCAATGAAGAAGGACGCTCAGCTGTAGAGAGAAAGAAAGAAAGAAGGAAAAAGAAAGAAAAAAAACGAGAAAAAACGTAGGGTTTCATTTTTTTCATTTTTTTTCAGCTTGAAGCGGACTGCATGCAACTGAGGCAAAAAAAAAACTGCCGTGCGGCTAATAGAAGAGCCAAGTCAGCCAGCGACACCGGGTTTGATTCCCGGCATGGGCGGTCTATTTTTTTTAAAATTCTTGTTTACTATTGTTTACTATGAACGCTTTAATGTTTTATTTTACTCTAATAATTTGTTAATTGTGTAAAATAAATATTTTTTTTAAATCCACGTGCACAAGACAAAAACTTTCATACTCGGGGAGCGAGCCAGTCTGAAGAGCACTTGGGTCCAGCGCGAGCGTTTTTTATTACGTTATGGGAAATGACAGAGGTTATGGGAAATAACAACCCGCTTAGAAGAACGTGATGTATGGAACCAGTAATTAGAAAGATAGGCCTGGACACGGACCATATTTTAACAATTTCATAATTGAGTCACCTGATGTTAAATAGCCAAAAGAAAGTAGAAAACCTGTGTAATGTCGGTACTGTCCGTTAATGGTGTATTCGCGGTACAACCGCATGTTTGTTCGTAACGTATTCGTTATTTACTGTTCGTTCGTGCGTACGTCTACTGTTATGCGTTCTGTGTATTTCTAGGGGTAAATCGCCAGGGTTTACACACAACATGCAAACCCATCTACATACCCACACAACAGACAAACACACCTAGCCACACACAACATGCAACGCACTTATCTCCCTGTGCGCTAACAACGGCACCCCCCCCCCCCCCCCGTGCGATACATCTACCTTTGTAACTTTTGGGTTTGAAAACATAATAAACTCAAAAATCCGTTTATTTTTTGTTTGTTTTAACAGGCAGCCCCTGCCCCCCCTTTTATCGTTGTCCTTATGCCTGGCCAAACCTCTGGATTTACCCCCGGCCAAACTCCCGGTCCTTCTTATGCTCAAGGCCAAAACCCGCAGGACATGTTCATGCAATTTTTCCAACATATGATGTCCAACACCCAGGCATTTACTCCTACCGCCCCTCAAGCTCCTCCTGCTGTCCCTCAAGCTGTCCCGACTGACTCTCAAGCTGTCCCGGCTGTCTCTCAAGCTGTCTCTCAAGCTGTCCCGGTTGACTCTCAAGCTGTCCAGACTGTCTCTCAAGCTGTCTCTCAAGCTGTCTCTCAAGCTGTCTCTCAAGCTGTCCCGGTTGACTCTCAAGCTGTCCAGACTGTCTCTCAAGCTGTCCCGGTTGACTCTCAAGCTGTCTCTGAAGCTGTCCCGGTTGACTCTCAAGCTGTCCCGACTGTCTCTCAAGCTGTCCCGGTTGACTCTCAAGCTGTCCCGGTTGACTCTCAAGCTGTCCAGACTGTCTCTCAAGCTGTCCCGGTTGACTCTCAAGCTGTCCCGGTTGACTCTCAAGCTGTCTCTGAAGCTGTCCCGGTTGACTCTCAAGCTGTCCAGACTGTCTCTCAAGCTGTCCCGGTTGACTCTCAAGCTGTCCTGGCTGTCTCTCAAGCTGTCTCTCAAGCTGTCCCGGTTGACTCTCAAGCTGTCTCTGAAGCTGTCCCGGTTGACTCTCAAGCTGTCCCGACTGTCTCTCAAGCTGTCCCGGTTGACTCTGAAGCTGTCCCGGTTGACTCTCAAGCTGTCCAGACTGTCTCTCAAGCTGTCCCGGTTGACTCTCAAGCTGTCCCGGTTGACTCTCAAGCTGTCTCTGAAGCTGTCCCGGTTGACTCTCAAGCTGTCCAGACTGTCTCTCAAGCTGTCCCGGTTGACTCTCAAGCTGTCCTGGCTGTCTCTCAAGCTGTCTCTCAAGCTGTCCCGGTTGACTCTCAAGCTGTCTCTGAAGCTGTCCCGGTTGACTCTCAAGCTGTCCCGACTGTCTCTCAAGCTGTCCCGGTTGACTCTCAAGCTGTCCCGGTTGACTCTCAAGCTGTCCAGACTGTCTCTCAAGCTGTCCCGGTTGACTCTCAAGCTGTCCCGGTTGACTCTCAAGCTGTCTCTGAAGCTGTCCCGGTTGACTCTCAAGCTGTCCAGACTGTCTCTCAAGCTGTCCCGGTTGACTCTCAAGCTGTCCAGACTGTCTCTCAAGCTGTCTCTCAAGCTGTCTCTCAAGCTGTCCCGGTTGACTCTCAAGCTGTCTCTGAAGCTGTCCCGGTTGACTCTCAAGCTGTCCCGACTGTCTCTCAAGCTGTCCCGGTTGACTCTCAAGCTGTCCCGGTTGACTCTCAAGCTGTCCAGACTGTCTCTCAAGCTGTCCCGGTTGACTCTCAAGCTGTCTCTCAAGCTGTCCCGGTTGACTCTCAAGCTGTCTCTGAAGCTGTCCCGGTTGACTCTCAAGCTGTCCAGACTGTCTCTCAAGCTGTCCCGGTTGACTCTCAAGCTGTCCCGGTTGACTCTCAAGCTGTCCAGACTGTCTCTCAAGCTGTCTCTCAAGCTGTCCCGGCTGTATCTCAAGCTGTCCCGGTTGAATCTCAAGCTGTCCTGGCTGTCTCTCAAGCTCCTCCTGCGCCCGCGCTCGTTCCTCAACCCCCCGTTTCCTCAACTAGCCCCATCGCTGAAGCTGCTCCGATTGAGGCAACATCTATTTCACCCGTGCCCCCCGAGCCGCCCGTGGTCCCTGCGTCTCAAGAAGACCAAGGCACTGTCTCAACTGCGGCCGCCCCCGAGCCACAAGAAGCTTGTGATCCCATTAACAAACGTAAACAAGACGAAGATCATACTTCTGGGTTCTCCAAGAAACAATGCGTTGAAGAGACCAATAATCCAGCGAGACAAATAGCCACCGTAGTTCCAACTTTGAATGTCATTGGCGACTCTAAAGACGACAGCCCAACAAACCCCTATCGCCGGTTTGCAAGAAGAAGAGCGGCCAGAAGAGCGGCCCTGGTGGTCGTTGACGTTGACGATGACCATCTTCCCGACCTTGACCCTACCCAGCAAGATGATCATCAGAGCTTTTTTACCCCTGTCCCCGAAGAACCTCCCCAATCGACCCCAGAAGAAAGTATCGCCCAAGAAGAAGAACAGAACGAAGACATGATCATTATTGAACTCCAAGACACCACCCAAGTTGCCCCAGAAGAAGAAATACAGAATGAAGCCCCAGAAGAGTTGGAAAGCCTAGAAGAAGAAGAAAGTATCGCCCAAGAAGAAGAACAGAACGAAGACATGATCATTATTGAACTCCAAGACACCACCCAAGTTGCCCCAGAAGAAGAAATACAGAATGAAGCCCCAGAAGAGTTGGAAAGCCTAGAAGAAGAAGAAGAAGTGCAAAATGCCCCAGAACAGGAAGATCCAGAAGAAGACAATGGAGCTGCCCAAGAAGAAATGGCGGACTATGAGGATTATGAGGATGAAGAAGAATACCACGAGTTCGAAGATGATGAGGTTGAGATTGAGATGGAAGAAGAAGAAGAAGAAGAAGAAGAAGAAGAAGAAGAAGACGACCCAGAGAACATCGTCATTATCTCTGACGATGAAGAAGAAGAAGACCCTCAGGAACCCGGAGGAAACACCCAGTACAATGACTGGTACAACAACCGCAGACGGAGCGCACGGGGCGGCTATAGATGGTTTCCTGAAGGTAGATATACATCAGGAACTGGATTTTTCACCTCCAACTCCCAAGGCATATTTGAATTTGGTGTCGATGGCCCCCGGGGTAGAGACGGTGTCAACATTGGACTCAGACCCACCCCGGGAACAGGAAATGTCATTTTGCGGAATGCCAAGTTTACGTTTGCTCAGTTCATCGATGCCCCAAAGCCCATAAGAGAAGTCCATATTCACGAGCCTTCTCAGCATGCCCCAGAAAAACCCACCCTAAAAGACTGTGACATCCAAACTGACCCCTATCTAATCACTCCTCCCGCCACTCAAGCACCCCCTCCCACCCCCTCAACCTCATCCACTTCCCCCCCACCCCCGTCTCTCTACCCTCCCCGCCACTATACGATGACCCTCCCCCCACGGGCGACCGACAACGATAACCCAACCAACAACAACCAGATGGACACTGACGATGAGGACACCATCACGGTCGCACCCACGGACATGACCTTTAAGGTTTCTACCGACATGAAGGAGATGTTGCAGCCTATGCTCGACAGCCTCGACAGCCAGAAGGAGTTTATAACTCAGGTGAGCACCCAGTTTTGTTTCTCTACTTCTCTACTAATTGCCAATTTCTCTCCACAGTCACAACATTAATCTATATTAATCTATTTTTTTTAAACTTTTCAGGCTATTCTATGCTCTTACTCAAAATAGATTTGTTTGTTTTTTTGTTTGTTCTACAGATGGTTCAAACCTTTACCGAGATCGATGACCACCTCCAAAGCCAGAACTCCAAGCATCGCCGCCTCTTGGTCAATTCTGTGAAGCACCGAGGGGTGGTTGCATCTGCCATGCAAGGGATGGCGTCGCTGACCATGCAGTATTCAGCGGCCATGAACCTCCACTCCATAAATATCTTGAGGGAGTTTTCAACCCTCAACCACAAAAGGGCCAACCCCAACAACTCCACCAACTTTGAGGGCTACATCGGCACATCGTTGACCGACTTCAAGAAACAAATACTGACCATGATCAAGGAGCACGTCCCTGACATCTTAACGGATGACGAGGACATTGACGAGGACACTCTGTCCGCCACCACACGCCGTTCACACAAGAAGACGGCCGGATCATCAACTACTGCCGGGCCATCTACTGCCGGGCCATCTGCTAGACCATCAACAAAACCCATCAACGAGCAAAAGTCACTTGAAGGTGAGCATTAACACACATGTTCGTCTATCCATAATACTCTGAGTAACCACTAACCACTAATTAATACATTTTAATATTTCAGGGGTGATGAACATGGTTAGTCCGTTCGCCATTTGCGACCTGATTTTCTGCCGGGCTTTCTCTTTTTAGTCATAGAGAGAGAAGGGTGTGTGGGTTTTTTGTGCTGCATGTGTGTGTATGTGTGTGTGTCTGTCTGTGGCCACCAAGTTTTAGATTTGGCTATAAGCTTTTTAAAACGTTTGGTTCCCCTGATGGCTACATGACTTTTTTTCCCACAGGTAAAACAACATTTACAAACACCGGTACTAAATATGGTTTTGTTCTCTTTTTTTTGTTTATTCAGATTCAATCGCCGAGTTGAAACGCATTGTGGACAGCAACAACCCCATGAACTTTATGACCGAGGAAGAACGCGGTGACCTTGTCTGGGTGACGATCTTCCAAAACAGCATCTCGTCTTGCGCCCTTACCATCATCATTGACACCCTCGGGGTGTCCACAACAGAGCGCTGTGGCCGTACCGCCGCCGTCCTCCCCAAAGTGTTAAAGGCGTGGTCCTTGGACATCTCCGGCATCTACAAGGCAGACCCGACCAACTCTAAGCTGTCGTTCAAGACACACAGGCCCGACCCGAAGGCGTTCTCGCTCTGCCTTGCTGGTGACGAGGAGAAAGAACAATAGTTATTTCTTGCTCTTCGTGATCGAAATAGACAATGACTCTAACCCCTCTAACCCTAGGATTGAACCATATACAGTGCAACCTCGTTTACTCGAACTTCAGGGGTCAGGGAAATTATTTCGAGTTTGAAAGAATTCGAGTTATCCAATTTTACAATACAAAGTCACAATACCGCTTAACTAATGGTTGAAGAAGTCCTTGATGCTCTTCTGCTTCATGAAGGTATGGTAGTAGCATTCAGGGCCCGGCTTCGCCCATGGCGGCCTCAAAAACATTGTAAGGCGTGTGCTGCCCACTGACAGTGTCACAATATATATTCATTTCCTATTTACATGGTTTTTATGGGATAAGTTACCTCCCTTTCTTGAGAAAATTCCAGATAATTGACCAGCAGGTTCAACTGATCATGCTAAACCCTTATATGTGGTGTGTTGATATGATAAGAGTTACCTCCTCAGGCTCCTGTCCATAACAAAGCAAGAGTGACCTCCCTTAGCTTCTAGACATTTCTGGAACTGTCCAGTTAATTTTCTTTCTTCATTTCTTCCCCTTATAGGAGCCATTACAGAGTCTCTAATATGCCTGGCATAGTGTGCTTACATGTATTTGAATACTACTCAGGTGTCACTCTGGTGAGATTTTTTTTTCATTTTCTTCATTATTCGACTTATGTGGGCTGTTTTGGGGTCAAGGGGTCGGGAAATAACATCGAGTTATCAATATATTCGTCTTAATGAAGCTTCGAGTTATCAATAATTTATTTACTATGAAAGAGAGAGCAGTTTGCAGGGCCCCAGGAAAAAGTCGAGTTATGACGAAATTCGTACTATCCGAGCTTGTGCTATAAGGGTTAGTCTGTAGCCTGTTTGGGGGCTCTCTGTCTTTTGTGTTTTTTTGTCTAGACGTCTGTGGTGTTTCTTTATCCTGTATTCCTTCCCGGCCAAAAAGACATCTTCGTACATATTGTCCGTGTTCAAATATGTTGATGTGCTATATATTGATGAGTTCTCGAAATGTTACAATGTATTCATAGTCAAGACTAATAGTTGTCTGTACGTGCCTTGCCCATATGAATGTGCCTTACCCAAAAAGATGCAAATAAAAATAGGTTTGACTGGTACAACGGTGTGAGTTTGTGTGAGTTTTTATAAATTAATTAAAAAATATATTTTAAAAGTATTATTTATTTTCAGTTTTTTTAATATTTTTTAGTAGCTTTGTATGAATGTCTGGGTAGGTTTTTTTCAATGGTAGTTTTTTAATTTAAAAGTATTTACTCAACGCTCAATCGTTCTGATGATGTAGTATAGTGTAAACACGTATACAAGATAACTAACTGTGGCAGGGGTGAGTGGGTATAATTATTATTTTAGGTGTTTGATGAGGTTGTTTGAGTGCGTGTGTGTGAGTGTGTTTTGCCTGTCTGTCTATCAGTATCTGTCTGTCTGTGTCTCTGTAAGTGAATATGTAGGTGTGCGTGTACCTATGTGCACATATGTGTGTGTGTCTGCTCTGTTAGCGGTGTATGTGACAAGAGGCAAAGCCTTCAAGGCTCACGTAAAAAATAGACAAACACAATCTCAATCACCCCGTCACACACACACACACACACACAGACACACACACACACAGACACACAGAGACACAGACACACACAGACACACACACACACAGACACAGACACACACACACACAGACACAGACACACACACACACACAGACACACACACACACACACAAACATCTCATTGGTGGTTATCTTATCATATACACCTTCCAGAAGAAACGCCTGGAGGCTAAGCTGAAGAAACAAGAGGAGAAAAAGGCTACCCTGAAGGCTCGGGCACAAGAGAAGAAAAGACTAATAAAGTGTTGCCCGTGGGTATTGGAGTAAGTGTTGCCCGTGGGTAGTGGAGTAAGTGTTGCCCTTGGGTACTGAAGTAGCACTTGGGTAGTGGAGTAAGTGTTGCCCGTGGGTAGTGGAGTAAGTGTTGCCCGTGGGCAGTGGAGTAAGTGTTGCCCGTGGGTAGTGGAGTAGCACTTGGGTAGTGGAGTAGCACTTGGGTAGTGAAGTAGCACTTGGGTAGTGAAGTAGCACTTGGGTAGTGGAGTAAGTGTTGCCCGTGGGTAGTGGAGTAAGTGTTGCCCGTGGGTAGTGGAGTAAGTGTTGCCCGTGGGCAGTGGAGTAAGTGTTGCCCTTGGGTAGTGGAGTAGCACTTGGGTAGTGGAGTAGCACTTGGGTAGTGAAGTAGCACTTGGGTAGTGAAGTAGCACTTGGGTAGTGGAGTAAGTGTTGCCCGTGGGTATTGGAGTAAGTGTTGCCCTTGGGGAGTGGAGTAAGTGTTGCCCTTGGGTACTGAAGTAGCACTTGGGTAGTGGAGTAGCCCGTGGGTACTGAAGTAGCACTTGGGTAGTGGAGTAAGTGTTGCCCGTGGGTAGTGGAGTAAGTGTTGCCCGTGGGTAGTGGAGTAAGTGTTGCCCTTGGGGAGTGGAGTAAGTGTTGCCCTTGGGTACTGGAGTAGCACTTGGGTAGTGGAGTAAGTGTTGCCCGTGGGTAGTGGAGTAAGTGTTGCCCGTGGGTATTGGAGTAAGTGTTGCCCTTGGGGAGTGGAGTAAGTGTTGCCCTTGGGTACTGAAGTAGCACTTGGGTAGTGGAGTAAGTGTTGCCCGTGGGTACTGAAGTAGCACTTGGGTAGTGGAGTAAGTGTTGCCCGTGGGTAGTGGAGTAAGTGTTGCCCGTGGGTATTGGAGTAAGTGTTGCCCTTGGGGAGGGTGGATGGATGGAACTTTTGACGCTTTGAAAAAAAAGGAAAGGCTTTGCTTCTCGTTGGCCTTGAGGACTTCCTTACGACGCACTCTTCAGGGCCATTGATATACGTGCAGTAGTTTACCCGTGAGTCGTGGCTACCCGTGGCTAGCGGTTTCCCGTGAGTCGTGGCTACCCACGGGCAACGCACAGACACTACCCGTGGGTGCCCCCGAGGTCTCAAAATCTCAAAAAGGAGGGGGGGGGGGCCAAAACAACCTATGGGGGGGGTAAACTGGGCCTCGATGGGCGACTGCCCCCCTTGTATTACCTTATATACACGCCACACAGGGTACCCATCACTTAGACGGCCTCTAACCAAAAAAAAATAAAGCTCGCTCTAGCCTTTAAGTTTTACCCACGTCGAGCAGGGGGTAGGTTGGAAGGGAGGGGGGAGGGTGGATGGATGGAACTTTTGACGCTTTGAAAAAAAAGGAAAGGCTTTGCTTCTCGTTGGCCTTGAGGACTTCCTTACGACGCACTCTTCAGGGCCATTGATATACGTGCAGTAGTTTACCCGTGAGTCGTGGCTACCCGTGGCTAGCGGTTTCCCGTGAGTCGTGGCTACCCACGGGCAACGCACAGACACTACCCGTGGGTGCCCCCGAGGTCTCAAAATCTCAAAAAGGAGGGGGGGGGGGGGCCAAAACAACCTATGGGGGGGGTAAACTGGGCCTCGATGGGCGACTGCCCCCCTTGTATTACCTTATATACACGCCACACAGGGTACCCATCACTTAGACGGCCTCTAACCAAAAAAAAATAAAGCTCGCTCTAGCCTTTAAGTTTTACCCACGTCGAGCAGGGGGTAGGTTGGAAGGGAGGGGGGAGGGTGGATGGATGGAACTTTTGACGCTTTGAAAAAAAAGTGAAAAAAGAGGTAAATTGGGTGTTTTGTGGTGAGCAATTGGGGAGTCTTGAATACCCCACGGGTCCAGTTTAGACAGTCTTCTCGTTGGCCTTGAGGACCTTCTTACGACGCTCTCCGCCCTTGCGGATCAGTTTTATCGTCCAGTCTGGCCCGTCAAAGCACGTGGTGTACTTTCTAAACTTGGCCACGGGGTCAACCAGAATAGACACTGTCCCGTCCTCAGAGCCTTTGATGGCACTGACCTGGAATCTCTGGGGCGTGTTTTGGGGCTTTTCCTCCTCACTTTTGTCTATATAACTGTACCCAGGCTGTGTACCCGGGCTCACACACTGGACACACACACACACACCCTCCGCAAGACGAGATCTGCCCCGTGAGTAGAACTGACTCCTGGGACACACACACACTCTCCGCAAGACGACCCCCGGGCCGCGAGTAGGACTGACTCCTGAGACACACACACAGTTTGTATGTCGCCTCTCTCCTATCTTATAATAGGTGTACCCCGGCTCGAGCTGGGATACACAGCCTGGGTACAACTATTTCACTATATAATATGACTTAAAAAATCTCCGTGCGTAACTTAAGAGTATATATAACTGTACCCAGGCTGTGTACCCGGGCTCACACACTGGACACACACACACACACACACACACAGACACACACAGCAGTTTCAGACAAGCTGTACGGCCCTTTGGAGTGTAGGCGTATATACTATCACTTGAAAAATCGCCGTGCGTAAATTCAGTGTAAGTGTGCACCGACTGACACACAGAGAGTGTCCCTGCCCTGTCTCTGTGTGCACACGTCCTGTGTCTATCTGTTGGTCGACCGGCTCCTATATATCTTATAAAAATTCGAGCCGGTGCACAGAGCCGGTGCACACTTATGTATACCCTGAAGTTACGCACGGAACTTTTTTTAGTGATAGTATATAGTAAAATAGTTGTACACCGGCTCTGTGCACCGGCTCAAGTCGGTGTACACAATTATAAGATATATAGGAGCTGGTGCACAGTTTGAAGTTGGCTGCTGCTTCTGAGAGACCCCCTCTAACACAAATCCAGTGTCCCCGGCTTACTTCTAGGGTACATCCTGACCTCAGAAAAAACACGCCATAATAGAATCTGTGATAACCTCAGAGTATAACCGACGCCCCTCCCTTACGGTCGGGTCGAGCTGGCGGGTATAGCATGGTATATCTCAAAATACTCTAACACAAATCCAGTGTCCCCGGCTTACTTCTAGGGTACATCCCGACGTTATAACTGTCACTGCTTTTTTGCTGTTCTATATAATAGAGAAGGTGCACAGTGCACAGTTATATATATACTCTTAAGGTACGCACGGAGATTTTTTTATGTGTTGTGTGATTTATAATCTGGCAACAAATATTGCACTCTGTCTGCCGGAGTACGGATTACATTTTTGGTATATTAGTCTAAATTTCGCACGGAAATTTTTTAACAGATACTATAGAGCAAAAATATTGTAATCCGGCTATGTAATCCGGCTTGAGCCGGAGTACAAAATAAAGACACATAACCCTGCACTGTCTCGGGGTGAAAGGGCAATGCAAATATATTTCAAACTAGACCCGTGGGGTACCTTCAAGACTCCCCAATCGCCCCAGGTAGGTTACCCGCGGGTAGTATCCAGAAGTAAAGTAGGCTACCCGCGGGTAGTATCCAGAAGTAAAACACGGGCTACACTCGACCACGGTCACGCACACCCACAGGCTACACTAGACCCCACAAGGAGTGGTAAAATATTACCCGTGGGGTAAACATCAAGACTTCCCAATCTCCCCCCACGGCCAAATTTGGACATGCGTGCGCACACGCACACACACCTGTCCCAAAAGCAGCGGCCAACTACTCTTATGTATCTTATAATAGTTCGAGCCGGTGTACAGACCCTGAAGTTACGCACGGAGATTTTTTTTTATTGGTATTATATAGTAAAATATGTGTGCATTAGATCTGCGCAGTAAAAGATAGCTATGTACCTGCAGGTCAAGAAAAATTTGTTCATGAACAACTCCACGCTCGCCCTAAAACGATTCGAAGACTTTGAAGCCGCCGTCTCTCTCACCAATTCTATCTTAGACAACGACGGCAGGTGCGGCGAGTCTGAGAACGACCTACAAGACCTAACCAAGCTCCTCGTCAACGAGTACGAAATCAGCAACAAGCGTCACACGGCGATGCTGGACGTGTCTAAGGAGACGGGTCTCGCCTTGTACGTGGAGCCCGGGTGTGACCCGGAAGAAGACTGTGGTTGTGCAAATGAAAGTAGACATACACAAAATGGCCGCCCTCATGTTGTTGTGACGAAAAATTAAAAAACGCAAAATGTTTAAATTGTTTGTCTTTGTTTTATTTACTCAAAGCAATCATCATATGACCCGTGAAGTAGGCGTCGCCCCTTACCATGGAGTCGATCTCAGGACCGAATCTTGTTTTGAGCAGGTGTTTGAGGCGTCTGTAAGGGCTGCTCTCCGGGGCCAGACGACCGCCGTCTAGCTCTTCTTGGAGCATCTGGCGCAGTTGCGGGGAGCGCCTTCTGACCATGTTCCCGCGTTCCTCGTCGTCCATGGAAACTGCTTTAAACATCTCAGAAGACACGTCGTCCCGAGGTCGTTTGGCGGGTACTTCTTCTTCTTCTTCTTCTTCTTCTGAGGATCGTTTCCTCTTTTTCGTCATCAGTTTGGTCAGGTTCTTGTCTATCTTGTCGGGGGCCATGCACTTCATTTCCCAGGGACAGAGGATAGCCTCGGCTACCTCGGAAGTGTCTGTGCCCCCACAGATCGACGGCGGCAGCATGTCCAGGAGTATGCTTCTGTTCATACCTGCGAGGCCGTACCAACGAGTCCGCTTGACGATGTTGTCAAACAGCTCTTTGATGGAACCAGTGTTCTCCCCGTACTCCTCCACGAGCTCCGACAGGTCAGTTTTGAGGCGTTCTACCGCCTCTTCTCGGGTAAGACTAGAAGGGTCTATCCATTGTAGGCGCTCCTTCTCGAGGTCTCCGTCGAGCATGTGCACGTGGAACCTGTGGTCGATGGCTTCCGCGTCATGTTGAGATATGAAACGACGGCCGTGCTTCTTGGAGTGGGTCGCGTAGACGTCGTAAGGGGAGTGGTTGCTTAGGATGATTAGCTGCATGTCTGCCCGCGGGGTATACGAGTCCCCGAACGACTTGCGATTGAGAGAGCCGCTGGAGGCGTCTCCGCCCGTGATGCACTTTAGCTCGGAGATGTCCAACGACCGCTTCTGGGTATACTCGTCCACCACTAGAAACTGCATCCCCTCGGGGAGGTTGCAGGCGTTGTTGACGGAAGACACGATGCTGGCCTTGTAGCGATCTACCACCTCCTTCTGCATCACGTAAGATTTACCCCAGCTGGGCTTCTTCGAGAAGATGTAGTAGTGCTTCTGCTTCACGTCTGTCCGACCTAGCCTCGGGGTAAACTCCACGGTGTAAGGATCGTACCCCTCGAGGAACTCGCCCGTCTTCTCGTCCGCCCTCCTGAAGGTCATGGTAAAGGGGTCCTCGCACTCTGGGCGAGCATCCATCTCTTCTTGTCGGTGAGACTTGGCCAGCACCGCTTTGCTCTGGGCCACCTGCCCGAGGGTGTTGCCCATGCCCACCAGGCCCTTCTTGACAATACCCGAAGTTGTCTCGTTGGTAATAATCTCGTTCATGCGCTGATTAATCTTGGTGTTGACAGCCACACCCACACATCTATCGGAATACCTCTTACTGAGTAGTGCTGGTCTTACATCGTCACCAAATGCGCCTTCTAGCTTGCTGGGGTCGTAGCCATCGACAAAAATTGGATCCAGAATACTGTAAGGGGCGGGGTGTTTGACCAATACACGAGACGTGTCTTCGAAGGATAGTCCGAACTTACTACACAGGGTCTTCATTCCGCTGTGAAATTTGAATTGCCCAATAGAGCGCGCATACAAGACCTTATGCGACGGGACCATAAACCCCAAATCACACTGACCAGTGTTTTTTATGGCCTCGAGCATCATGCTGCCCACACCGCTAGAGTAGTCTTTGTCGCTCATGCGAACGCAAATTGACTTTGCAGATATGTACTTAGAATCCATTTTAGTTGGTTTTTGCTATCTGGTGAATATCAGACATGACAAACTAATATCCCGCTCCCGCTCCCGCTCCCGATTTACTGGTTTTTGTTCTTAAAGAGGTTTTAAAACACCCCCAGAGGGAGCGGGAGCGGGAGCGGGAGCGGGAGTGAGAGGATAGACACCGTAGTATGTATACATTTGTGTGTTAGTTAACACCCACAAGTGTTAACATACATACTACGACCACCCTGATGTAGTCATATACCTACAAGTCACTGGTTACAGTGATACCGATGGCTTTTTTTAACACCCCCCCTCCACGGGGTATATTTACAGCATTCTTCTAGAGTATAATACTAATAAGAATAAAAAATAACACCCAAACACCAAAATGAAATAAATATTTCGGAGTAAAAACTCCTTCTTCAGTAATGGAATCAAAAAGAGTATAATACTAACTAAAAAAGCGGGAGGGATTATATTAAGCGCGCACCCTATCCCTCCCCCCCTAGTCTGGGTAGTAGACCAAACACCCCCACGAGATATTTATAATTTTGATCCCACCCACCCTACCATTACTACCCCAAAAGCGTACGAGTAGACACTGGACACACCCCCGGCGGGCCTTGATTACAATTTACAAACACACACTGGACACACACTCACACCCCCGGCGGGCCGTGATTACAATTTGCAAACACACGCTGGACACATACTCTTCTCTCTCCGCGGACCGAGGTCTGTTGTATCAGACCGGGGTTTGTTGAACTGGACAGAGGTCTGTTGTATCTGACCCGGAAGGGGGGGGGGGGTTGTTGTAGACTGAGGTCTGTTCAATACCCTTCTTCATCCAGACAGAGTAAGGACAGGCACACACACACACACACACACACAACCAACCACAGCACATCCACAAACAAAAGACAAATTCGGCCCCTTTCTTATCATCTATCCATGGGACACAATCACCATTTCTCATCCCATTTTGTCAGGGCAGACCAGACCTTCTTCCCTCCCTTGCACTGTAAAAGTGACTGTGTTTACTGTTTTCACTGCGTGTTCTTTGTGTGAGCTTTGTCTTATCAGGTCAGTCATGGTCATTTCAAGTCATTACTTTGGGTTGATTAAGTGGGCTCATCTGCAAACTCATCAGGTGACATTGTTAATTTATTTTGTTTTTCTGGTTTTTTTTCAAGGAGCCTAGACAGACACACCGGCATTTCGGTAAAAGCAACAAATTACTCTATCGTCACTGCCGTCTCCGATGTAAGCAAACCCCTCAGATGCCAGCACGAGAGCAGATTTAAATGTCCTGTGTGGGTAGTTGACGAACGTGTGTAACCTTTACAACTCTTTTTTCAACCATGCCCAAGTCAATTCACCAACGGCGTCTGGGTGTTGCATGTTGTCAATGTTTTTCGTGATAAATTTGCTAGACAATATAGTCTTATGACATACAACACACCTAACAACCCATGCACACAGAAGCATCTCCCTCGAGGGGTAAAACAAACACGTGAAAACCAGATGTAACATTTCCAAAAAAAGATTTTTATTTTGGATAATGTTGTCACTCTGAGGTTGTGGATGACCATCATGCATTGGCCTTACAGTGCTATAGGGGACTTTGAGGATACATTAGATACATGGTTATATGATACTCAAATGGTTACATTGGATATACACAGAAAAGATGAGATTTAGTCGTACTGGTAATGATCAAAGGGTAAAGGATGACACATTGCAGATAATACCCATGGGTAATGGATGAAACAAATACATGATGGCTGAGGTTAAAAATGATACATTATAATTGATCAAATGATGACTTGTGGGTGATAGATGACAACGATGAAATAAATTCAAAACATGCTCAAAGGTAATAAGATAAATCAACAAACACAAGTTACAAGACACCTTTAGAGGTATACTCGGTAAACAAATTCAGTGCATTATGACGGTCTGTACAAAGTTGCGTTGATAAACACTTGCGGGTAAATACATTCATTGGTTACACTAGTGTCCATACTGTCCACTACCTCAAAATGATGAACAACAATTGTTAAAGTGAGGCGAGCGGGCTCGACCTCTTACTTATATAGAGGGTGGCAACAACAGACCTAGGGCTGACCAAACAGACACGTATGACTACAACAGACCTCGGGCTAAACAAACAGACACGTGTGACTACAACAGACCTCGGGCTGAACAACAGACCTCGCTCTGATGCTGCCCGTGGGTTCCCCTCAGACTGACACACACACACATACACCAAATTATACTAAATATACTAAATTCTTATAGTATTTTGTCATATAAATCCAAAAATGCACACAATATTTAAATGTGGAACTGATGTAATCAAAGTAACAGATCAATATAAATATTTAGGGGTCATATTCAACAAGAATGGAAATTTTGATACAGCTCAAGATCATTTAAGTAAACAAGGTAATAAAGCAGCACATTCCCTCCGCAGAATTTTCAGCAATCAAAACGTGCAAATAGACACAATGATACATTTATTTGATTCACTTGTAAATCCGATATTAACATATGGCGCTGAAATCTGGTATCCGTTTACGTTTAATAATAAAATAAAACAAACAAATACTGATCATTTCTTTGGATCATGTTTATCTAGCAAAAATCCTCATGAATCAGTTTGTTTATATCAAATTTTGTCGATTCCTTCTTGGAGTTCATAGAAAAGCTATGTGGATACCTGTACTGGGGGAATTAGGAAGGTTCCCTTTAGGATTAAAAATGTTATCACAAACAATAGCATTCTGGGCGCATATTCTAGACTCCAAACAAGATTCGTATATACATCAATTATATGACTCAATGTTGCACCATCCGACAGAAACGCCATGGCTACAATTTGTTAGACAATCTCTTTGTAACTTAGGTTTTAGTCACGTTTGGCATAACCAATCTACATTAAACGTACACAAATTAAAGTTTGCGATTGACAAAAAACAACAAGAAGAATATATAAGATACTGGACAAAAGAAAAATCAGATACATATTCCAGACTTAAGTTTTAGTCTATGATCAGTAAATCTTACGAAATGCAGTCATTCTTAATACAAATTAAGAATAATAAACACAGAAAGATGTTAAGCAGATTAAGGACCAGCACACATTGTCTAAAAATTGAAAGTGGAAGACATCAGAATATCCCTAAAGAAAATCGTCTTTGTATTGAATGCAATGTCATAGAAGATGAAATACATTTTCTAGATAAATGCAATAAATATGTTAAATTAAGGGATGAATTTAAAGAAGATGCTTCACATATCAATATGAAATATGCTAACAAAAATCCAAGTAACTTGCATTATTTGTTGTTTGTTGTGTCAATAACTTTACTGGTTCATGACAATAAACATTATTCTATTCTATTCTATTATTCTACACCACAGTTGTCATATCAATGTGTGTGTGTGTGTGTACCTATTCAACTACACATATCATTTCTGAAGCGTCTATAACAGCCCCATAGGCATGGGGGGTACTTTACGGTCAAAAATCCTAAAAATACACGCTACGACCATTGCTCGGGCTGACCAGACTGACACACACACAAACAAACAAACCCCACAGTTGCCCTACCAATGTGTGTGTGTGTGTGTTTGTTTGTGTGTGTGTGTGTACCTATTCAACTACATATATCATTTCCGAAGCGCCTATAACAGCCCCATAGGCATGGGGGGTACTTTACGGTCAAAAATCCTAAACATCCACGCTACGACCATTGCCAGGACTAAGGGATAAGGATTATGGTTAGGGA
>NW_027128529.1:2500-9542 GCF_037325665.1 Littorina saxatilis
TTCTTACGCGAGCTTTATCCATAGACTTGGAAACTACGGAATTTCTACCCGTCCAAAGCGGCCTTGGGTGGCGTTTGCTCAAAAAATGGGGGCGCCAATTTTACCCACCGTATTTTTGTTAGTATGGTCCCAATTTTTGGTGAACTTCCATCTCCAACTGTGGCCCATTTTCGGGCACAAAGAATCCTTCTTTATCATGTATTATTCGGTATGCACATTTCTCAAATCGATTACAGTATAGCGTTCACGGGATACCTCCAGCTTCGCTGGGATCAAAATGAATACAATAAAACGGAAAATTGTCTACGACACGTCTAACCTGCCTGTCCATGCTTGAAACGAGTTTTGTTAACGTCTATCACACTAAGAACGTGAATGGTTCTACATAGCTCATATGTCTTTTCAATTTTAATGACCAAAACAGGAATAGTTTTAATTTAATTAATCCCGGAAAGAAACGGAGCTGTATACGCGTCACGTCACGTTTTGCACGTGAAGACAGTGAAACTCGACTCGCGGTAAGTTGAACGGACATGCTTTTGATACAGGCGGGGATATAGCTCAGTTGGTAGCGCGCTGGATTTGTATTCAGTTGGCCGCTGTCAGCGTGAGTTCGATCCCAGGTTCGGCGGAAATTTATTTCAGAGTCAACTTTGTGTGCAGACTCTCTTCGGTGTCCGAACCCTCCCCCCGTGTACACTACATTGGGCGTGCACGTTAAAGATCCCACGATTGACAAAAGGGTCTTTCCTGGCAAAATTGCTTAGGCACAGTTAATAATTGTCTACCTATACCCGTGTGACTTGGAATAATAGGCCGTGAAAGGTAAATATGCGCCGAAATGGCTGCAATCTACTGGCCGTATAAAATTTCATCTCACACGGCATCACTGCAGAGCGCCTAGAACTGTACCCACGGAATATGCGCGATATAAGCGTCATTGATTGATTGATTGATTGATTGATACATACTGTTATAAAATATATTCCCGATCAGTTCCGAGCTCAATAGTGGCCAAATACCTCAACCGCCGAAATGATCTACTACTGATAAACCTAAACAATTAAACAGAGATAGAATGTATACTGTTATATAAACGGGTTGCTTAACTTTTGACCTACAGTTTTTACCTCCAAGCGCTGTACAAATTTTACAATGTCAAAACATACCAGGAAACCACACACCTACTATTGATAAACCTGAACAATTAAACAGATAGTGTACACACTTTTATATGAAAGCGTTGCTTAACTTTTGTGGTTGAGTTTTACCTCCAAGCGCTGTGCAAATTGTAGAATATCAAAACATGAAAGGGTTGCTGAACTTTTTAGCTTGAGTTTTACCTCCAAGCGCTGTACAATTACAATATCAAAACATACCACGAACAGACACACACAAAAGCATACAAATCACGGACTAAAACAAAGCAAACTGACCGCCTGTCAGTAAAGACTTACCGTTGGGACAGACAGGGCAGCACTGGGCAGGGTCCCTGACGGGGTCCACACAAGGTGTGTTGCAGATCATCATGGCGCAGAGGATTTGACCAGCGTGGCACTGACAGCACGGATCTGGTAGTGGACCCTCTGGGTAAAATTGACCGTCGTACTCACACTCTGTTTTGAGCTTCAAGATCTCCGGATCATCAGCACTGAGAGTGGTCAACAGTGCTGCTAGAATGGCAACTTTCAGCATGATGGGATGGGTCAAGTTTTTCTTTGAGAGTTGGGTCAAATGTCTGATGTGTCCTTGGAGACCAGTGACCAAAGCATTCTGCTTATATACAGGGTGAGATGAACAGAAATGCTTAATAGTATCAATTATAGTATCAAAGTATCAATTCTAGTTTTAGTCATTCCCTGCTAGTAACGTATTTTCTTTTTTTTAGTATCGTGCTTAAAGTGGTGTGGTAGTGGGTTTGACAGCTTGTAAGTGGTGTGTAATCACAGGTCATTATGCCCTCCCCCCCCCCTCCTCGCCCAAGGGGTGCCACTCATCCGACCACTCGACCACTGTGACCTCACACCATGGTCATCCCACCGACATCCAAACCACACTCACAACCCAGTGCACAGCTTGACTTTAACGCGGTTCAAACATGTTCCTCTATTCCTCATTTTCTGCTTCATTATTCTAAAGTGTCTACATAGGACACCCCCCCCCCCTCCCCCCCTCCCCTTTTAAAACCTTGCTTCCTGCGATTTTGTGCTCTAAAAACCTACCTCTATTTTAAGACTCCCTCCCTTTTAAAATCGTAGTTATACATTTATTCAAGTTCTGACTAAATGTTTTAACAAAGACGGGAAATCGAAACGTGGTTGGTGGTGTATGTATGTCTGTCTGTCTGTCTGGCTATCTGTCTGTCTGTCTGTCTGTCTGTCTGTCTGTCTGTCTGTCTGTCTGTCGGTCGGTCGGTCTGTCGGTCGGTGTGTGTGTGTGTGTGTCTGTGTCTGTGTGTCTGTCTGTCTGTGTGTGTGTCTGTGTGTTTGTGTGTGTGTGTGTGTGTCTGTCTGTCTGTCTGTGTAGAGCGATTCAGAGAAAAACTACTGGACCGAGCTTCATGAAACTTAATAGGAGAGTTCCTGAGAATTGTATCCCCAGATTTTGTTGTTGGGATAAATGTCTTTGATGACGTCATATCCGGGGTTTTGTGAAAATTGAGGCGGCACTGTCACACCCTCATTTTTCTATCAAATTGAATGACATTTTAGTCAAGCGGTCTTCGACGAAGCCTGCATTTTGGTATTGCATTTGGAAGCTTAAAAATTGATTAATGAGTTTGGTCATTAATAATCTGAAAATTCGATTTGAAATTAGATTTGAAGTAATCGATCCAAAATTGATTTGATCTTATTTGTTACCATTTCCTGATTCCGAAAACATATATAGATATATTATGTTTGGATTAAAAACAAACTCAGACAAATAAAAAGAATAGAGAAAAACATCCAATTATCTTGTGAATTGCTATACGCTACTACGCTATGCTGGCTTGTCACGTTCCGCACGCTTTTTTCGTGAAAGTGGCGAGAGCTTTCTTGGCTCGAGGCCTCGGGGTATCGACACAGCTATATTGTCTTGGCGAGGAAAAAATGGAGTGCGTTAATTTTATTCTGTGAGTTCGACGGGCAGGCGAAATGTATTAATATCGCTTTAACGCGACTTGTTTGAGATGGGTTTTTTTAATTTTTAAAATGGGGGGCCCACTGTACTACGTTTGGGCAGACACTAGACGAAAGTGACTGTAGCTGAAACACTTTATGCCTTCTGCTCCAATCCTGTATATTAGATACTAGAGGAATACCCGGCTTCGCCGGGGTGAATCGCGAGACAGAGACAGACAGCGTGGCGGTTCATCACAATCACCTTTGCAGGCGAAGTCCTGTCAAACGGGATTGAGAATTTTAGAGCTTATTTCTTAGCCCTATATTATCTGTTGTGGCTTCTCAAATGCCAGAACATACAGACAGTTAAAATTAATATTAAAAGTCCTACGGTTTTGAGCCATTAAGGACTTGAGTGTTTGTCCGCTTTCAAAAAGAGGAAAGAAAGAAACACATACAGACAGACAAAAGCCGCTAGACCCCATCACAAACAGAACTCTACAATCCACAGGTTTTTGCCCACACACACACACACAAACACAGACACAGAGAAGCCGTATATATATATATGTATATCTATATCTATAAATATATAGAGATAGGTGAGAGTGTATTTTTCGCGTGGCTATAAATTGATTCGACCTTTTCACTTTGACAGTAAGAACAACTTACGGGTGCAAGGGAAGCGTTCTGGACAGCGCAGTGACATTCTATAAATAGCAACTCAGAAACGGGAATTTGGGGTGAACGGCGCGAGACAGAGACAGACAGCGTTGCGGTTCACCACAATCACCTTTGAAGGCGAAGTCCTGTCAAACGGGATTGAGAATTTTAGAGCTTATTTCTTAGCCCTATATTATCTGCTGTGGCTTCTCACATGCCAGAACATACAGACAGATTGATGATAAAATCGTTTATTTAACGTCACTCTGTAAAAACATTGGCGACATTTGTCTTAGATTAAGAACACACGCAGGCACGCACACAAACTTTCCCTTTATGTACAGTGGTTCACCACCCTCCCGCCCCCCGCACACTCTCGCTCATCTAATTAAAAATGGTGTTAAGAGATACTTGGATATAAAATGGTATTTTTAAAAGTTCTGATAAAAATATATAGTAGCTGTATGAGAAGCAATGGCGTCAGCCGCAGCAACGTCTCTTCATATCCAGGGACCAAGTGGGTGCGTGTGCATAAGTCCAGCGATAAGTTTGGGACCTTGCCACCCAAGGTCTTTATTAAAACTTAAAAGATAGCTTAATTTTTCCTTTGAGGTATTTGGCAGAATATTTCTATTTGAGTTTATAAACTGAGTCAGGGGTTGAAAGTGGCATGAGTTCAAATCACACTCCAAAGTCAAATGAGCAATGGTGAGGTCGGATTGACAGGTGCATTTAAGCTCTAGAAATTGGTAATTCCCAGCTTCTGCCCTTAGGCGGTTAATCCTTTTTATTACACGTGGGCATGCATTATAGGTGTTCATCTGTTTTGATGGGGCTTCCCGAATGAGCCAGCCAGAGCTTATAGCCTTGTGCATATATTTGTTCCTCCATTCTCTCCAGAGAAGAGAGTCTGTAAGGCTACTGATCTCAGAAGCAGACAATGGCAGGTCTACCTCGGAGGCGCCTATGCCTTGGGCAGCTTCTTTAGCGGCTTTGTCCGCTTTCTCGTTGCCAGGCACGTTCACGTGTGCTGGACACCAGACCAGGTTAATCTCGCTTCCTTTTTTTATAATTTTATTTGCCAGCTCCTTTATGGCAATGACAAGATCATGTCTTTTTGATCTTTTGTTAGATCTTAATGCTTCAATGGCTGCTTTGGAGTCAGAGAATATAGCTATCTTTTGAGGAGGAGTGTTCTTGAGATTGAGATGAACAAGCGACATGCAGATGGCAAGGAGCTCAGCTGAGAAGATCGAGTTTCTGTTGCACAGTTTAAATTTCCCAGTCATGTCATCGCTGGGGATTACAAAAGCTGCGCCAGCCTTCTTGTCATCCAACACTGACCCGTCTGTGTAAACATGAACATGGCCTTTGTATACAGTATCAATGTGCTCAAGGGCTTGTGTCCTGAGTAATAACTGATCATCCTTTGTAGCTGTGCAATATTCTGTGTCAAAATTCATTTCTTTCATTGTCCATGAGGGATCACGAGATATGGGGTTTTGGGCCACATCATTTGGGTCGACACTGATTTCACTAAAGAGTGAAGCATTGAATTGAGCCAGTGAGGAGAAAGTAGTGCCAAAGTGGGCCTTTTTGTTTTGGATATGATTGTAATGCGGTTGTAGCTCCTCTTTTGTTGAGTTTTGCACTGTGTTGGCTCGAACATTGTAATCTGCGCAGCACTTACGCCGCCACATGTCAAGAGGGAGGAATCCTGCTTGGTGGTATACAATGGCCTGCTTTGAATGCCTTGGGTGTCCGAGGGCAAGCCGAAGGGCACGACACTCCGCTGACTGTAGCTTATCAAGCCATTTTCGAGCCGACGAGAAGTAGGCCTCCTGTCCATATGATAGTCTTGATCTTATAAGAGCTCTGGTGATGTTTGTTAGAATAACTGGGCACTTTGCCCATGGTTGGGCAGCCAGTATTTTAAGAAGGTTGATGGTCTTATTTGCTTTGCTTAAGAGATACTTTAAGTGAGCAGTCCATAGTCCATTTGAGGTGAAAAGTACGCCCAGATATTTCACCTGCTGACTGGGTGAGACAACAGATTTATCTAGTGAGAACTGTATCTTTTCTCGATCTTCCAGTTTTCGGTTTGTAAAGACAACGAATACAGTTTTCTCGGCAGAGAGAGTGAAGCCATTCTCCCGCATATAGTTCGCAATGTTATCTATAGCTGTTTGCCACTCTTTAGAGAATTTGTGTTCTGTTTTATAGGTTTTGTTTTGATACTCTTTGCATAGAGCAATATCATCCGCATAAAGCGTCAGTTCGGCTCCATGTGTTTTAATTGTCGATATGTCATGCAGCATAATGCTAAAAAGCAGTGGTGCTATTACTGAGCCCTGTGGCACTCCCATGTCAACTTTGCGAGTGGATGATTTGGCACCTTTATAATCAGTTTGAAAGGATCTGTTCAGTAGAAAGCTTTTTATGTATTGAAACATATTACCACTGATGCCTAATTGCTTCAATTTGAACAACAATCGTTGGTGCCATACTGTATCGTAGGCTTTTTTGATGTCAAAAAAGACAGCAAAGAGAGACTTCTTGCGTGAGAGAGCTTTCTTAATTTTGGAGGACAGTTTTACAATGTGATCCGAGACACCCCTGCCTCGACGGAAACCGGCTTGGCACAGGGGTATTACCTTTTTTCTTTCCATTTCATCTTCTAGTCTGGATTTTAGTATTCTTTCATAGATTTTGCTCAGATGGGAGGTCAGAGATATAGGGCGCCAGTTGGAAGGGTCAGCTCTTGGTTTTCCAGGCTTTAAAATGGGGATCACAACAGCCTCTTTCCAAGCTGAGGGAATCAGGCCAGACTTCCAGCATGTTGAATAAAAATCCAGTAAAAGATTTAATCCTTGGTTTGGTAAATGTTGTATGACCTGATAGTTTATTGGATCAGAACCACAGGCGGATCGGACTTTTGTCACCGATGCTATAGCCGTTTTCAGTTCTTGAATGGATAAGGGAGCATTTATTTTTAAGGAAGGGTTGAGTTCTGGGTCGTTTAAGTCCTGTTTATCCTCCCACTTCTTACGGAAGAGTTCCTGCTCACATAACAGTTTATCTGTTTGGCTTGCTGCTGCAAAAATATCTGCAAACAGTTCTGCTTTTTCAGGAAGGCTTTCATATTTTTTTCCTTCGTGCATAAGAGGACGTTCAGCCTGCTTGTGTCTGCATTTGAATTTCCTTATTTTGGTCCAAATTTTTCCAGCATCTCTGTAATCGCTCACTTTGCTGGACATGTTTTCAAAATATTCTTT
>NW_027128530.1:0-6034 GCF_037325665.1 Littorina saxatilis
CCCCTTCCCCCTCATCCCTCGACCTACTATCTCTCCCGATCAAACATTTTGAGAGCTTGTTTTGAAATTGTTAAACAATTCAAACAGCATACTCGACCAGGTTCAGAATTCTCTCGCCATAACAAACGACAACGATGATCAAATTATTAATTATTAGATGTCCTTGCTGCTTTTTACATTTAGTCAAGTTTTGACTAAATGTTTTAACGTAGAGGGGGGAATCGAGACGAGGGTCGTGGTGTATGTGCGTGTGTGTGTCTGTGTGTGTGTGTGTGTGTGTGTGTAGAGCGATTCAGACTAAACTACTGGACCGATCTTTATGAAATTTGACATGAGAGTTCCTGGGTATGAAATCCCCGAACGTTTTTTTCATTTTTTTGATAAATGTCTTTGATGACGTCATATCCGGCTTTTCGTGAAAGTTGAGGCGGCACTGTCACGCCCTCATTTTTCAACCAAATTGGTTGAAATTTTGGTCAAGTAATCTTCGACGAAGCCCGGACTTCGGTATTGCATTTCAGCTTGGTGGCTTAAAAATTAATTAATGACTTTGGTCATTAAAAATCTGAAAATTGTAAAAAAAATTAAAAATTTATAAAACGATCCAAATTTACGTTCATCTTATTCTCCATTATTTTCTGATTCCAAAAACATATAAATATGTTATATTTGGATTAAAAACAAGCTCTGAAAATTAAATATATAAAAATTATTATCAAAATTAAATTGTCGAAATCAATTTAAAAACACTTTCATCTTATTCTTTGTTGGTTCCTGATTCCAAAAACATATAGATATGATATGTTTGGATTAAAAACACGCTCACAAAGTTAAAACAAAGAGAGGCACAGAAACGCGTGCTATCCTTCTTAGCGCAAGTACTACCCCGCTCTTCTTGTCAATTTCACTGCCTTTGCCGTGCGCGGTGGACTGACGATGCTACGAGTATACGGTCTTGCTGAAAACTGGCATTGCGTTCAGTTTCATTTTGTGAATTCGACAGCTACTTGACTAAATGTTGTTTTTTCGCCTCACGCGACTTGTTTTTTTTAGCCGAGACCAGCTGTGCTGCAGCAGGTCACTCAGAATTGTAGTAACTAAGACAACTGTGTAGAACTGTGTATCAACACGCTGGAATGCAGGCGTTAGATCGACGTTACAGAAAGCGACTGAAGTGACTGTGTGTACGAATATATCCGTACCAGGTCAGATATAACCCAATATTGACGGACTGTGTGATGATATCTTCTGCTATGGTCTGTTGAGACAGTGATATCAAAATCGAGAAGCATCTTTCAGCAAGGTATCTCACACACCACGCACAGATAGTAGTACACGTAAGTCAAGGTTGAATTATTGACCGCTCAAGCGCACCAGTGGTCAATCAAACAAGAGGCAGACGAGTTATCTCCCGCTTTCACTACTCTAATCAATGAAGTTGACAGAATGATTGAAAAATGGGAATCGTACTGTAAAGTTCACCGGCACGGTTGGCCTAGTAAGGCGTCCGCCCCGTGATCGGGAGGTCGTGGGTTCGAACCCCGGCCGGGTCATACCTAAGACTTTAAAATTGGCAATCTAGTGGCTGCTCCGCCTGGCGTCTGGCATTATGGGGTTAGTGCTAGGACTGGTTGGTCCGGTGTCAGAATAATGTGACTGGGTGAGACATGAAGCCTGTGCTGCGACGTCTGTCCTGTGTGTGGCGCACGTTATATGTCAAAGCAGCACCGCCCTGATATGGCCCTTCGTGGTCAGCTGGGCGTTAAGCAAACAAACAAACAAACTGTAAAGTTCAGAACCAATTACCACCAATACAGGCAAAATACATGCTAAAACAGTAGTACTAACAATAATCAACGCTTTATTGCATGCTCAATAGATTGGGTATATTAAATAGAAAAATGTCGATCTTTTTAATAGAAATAATCAAATATAGAAGAACAAATGTTTGCTTTGTGAATATACGTATAATCGACATTATATTATTTTCGTTCTGGAGACAATACGACCCTACTGTGTTCAAAAACCTTGTAGAATATGTTCAGCATTGAACGTTTTGCTTCAGATTGAAAAGCCATCAGTATTGTAGATTGAGTGGCTGCAAGAGCAAAGCCTTTTGAAGAAAAAGTCAACATTTATACCAGATCTTTTCATCACGATACAATCATAAAAATGTACATACGCCGATAATTTCATTAATGTTCGTACTCTACGAATAAACAAATGCCATGTAGGCTGGTTGCATCAGATAAGCGATATCGGAAGGCGCTTTTACTAAATCTTCCAGTAGTCTCCAGGACAAGAAAATTGACGTACGTAGACCTTTCTATTTACGTTCTCCTACTTGCCGCATTTAAAGAGTTAAAGCACGTAAACATCCTCATCCTTCATCATATCTTGAATCAAACATTCTCCGCGTCTGCGGCTGGGGCACAGACGAATTTGATTCCATCTCGAATAAGCCTTCTTTCTTCGGACAAACATTCTTGTGTAGTGGGCGATACCAATTCTCTGCTGATTATCTCCCCTCTTCGCTCTTTGTTGTTGTGAGTCACGAAGCATGGCTACTGTCATCGAGAACGTTCGGGAAGAGATGCACTTCGTACTAAGGTAAGTTTATCCTCTGTTATCTCCGTGTACTATCTACGCCCTCAGGTTTCTCGGGTGGCGGATTCCTGAGATAATGAAAGAGCCGTTCGACAGGGATACCGTGATCTTGGGTTACGATGAGCTGTTAAAGAAACTATCTGGAAAGCCATTGTTAAGAAATATGCCGAAAACTGCAAAAATAGCTTTTTTTATTTATTTTTTATTTAATTATCTTTTTCGGGAGTTTTCCTCTGTTGTTTTTCCTCACATGTATCATAAGCTTTACAAAATAGCTGTTTTACGAGGCTGTCATGTAGAAAATAATTTAAAATCTGGAATATTAAAATGACAGCTGTTAACATGGTTTTCGACTGTCAATTTGTTTGATTTGGTTTTACTTTATAGACACGGAAACCGGGAGCACGGGCATCATTTCTTCCCGAAAGAAATACAAGTTTCGCTTTCACGAGGGATGCAGAGTAGGAAGAGGAGAGAAAGAGGAAAAGGATGAGATAAGAAAACCATCATTTATACCACGCATTTTAGATACTCTTTTTACTTTTGCCACCCACAGTATTGGAACTAGTTCAGCAAGGACAGGTATAGCGGTAGTTTATTTGTTTCTCGATTTTGAAACCTCTTAATTGTCTTGATTATTTGTAGTATGGACTGAATCATAATAACTCTTCTCGATGTTTTGTTTTAATTGTGTGTGTGTTATGTTGCGTGTGTGTGTGTGTGTGTGTGTGTGTGTGTGTGTGTGTGTGTGTGTGTGTGTGTGTGTGTGTGTGTGTGTTTGTTTGTTTGTTTGTTTGTTTGTTTGTTTGCTTCTTTCTTTCTTTCTTTCTCTCTTTCTTTGTTTCTTTCTTTCTTTGTCCACAAATACAAATGCGAATTTCATTCAAATCACTTAGCCATATCAACGTTGAAATACCAAAGAGTGCTTTCCCTGAAAACTAGAAAACAGCTTTTCAAATGTCAGTGTTAGTGCATCCGCGTGATGCTATTGGCATGTCTAATTGGCAGCTCTTCCCCGGCATATCACTTTCTTTGTAATTCAAGCAAATAACCTGAAAATTGACACGCCAATTACAAATAATACAAGCAAAAACGTTAAACGTGCAAATAAGCAAAGAAAATAAAAAAAACCATCAGCTGAAATCATTGCATAATTAGAGAGCTAACCACAGCTAAACGAGCTCCCGTCAGTCTTCATTGGCGATGGCATTTTATTTTAAGCAACGTTCAACGTGTTTTTACTACGGACGATCACTTTTCGAACTGGCAGAGAGAGAGAGAGAGAGAGAGAGAGAGAGAGAGAGAGAGAGAGAGAGACAGAGACAGAGACAGAGACAGAGACAGAGAGACAGAGAGAGACAGAGACAGAGAGACAGACAGACAGACAGACAGACAGACAGAGGGACAGAGATGCCCGAATCTTATTCATCTTAGAAAGCATGGTATGGTGAAAGTTATTTCAGCCATCGACGCTATCAGAACAAAGTACAAAGAATTCGGATTCATTACATATTGAGACTTCACTATTCATTTAAAACAAATAAAATGCCATGCATGGCAGCACGTTTAACGATATACACGCCATATTGCTATACTCGTTTAAAATAACGCACTGCAATGACATGTACTTTATCAATGGGTTCTCAGAGTAACCAATCTGGTTAAGTTCATCATCTCAGAATTATGTTTGCATCAACCACAAGAGAGATTGTGGCATTAACAACGAAACAAGTAAAACGATTACCTTAATTTTTCATTAAAGGATAATCATATCTTGCTTTCATGAATCTCATTTCTTTTTTGAAGTTAACAATTCTTGCCTGCAGCCAGATTTGGATATCGACACTGAAAAAGCGCAAGGTATTCTGATCCAATTTCCGGTCTTCACCATTCATTTCGAAAAGAATCAAACACCATGCATGTTCCACGACATACGTCAATGGACTTGTCTTTCTGAAGAAGACATGAACAACACAGACGTTAAACGTTGGACACACTCCTTCCTCCCTCCCACGAAGCAAGGCGCCGAGAGCAGTGGCCAGACGGAACGGACCTTCGGACCAAACTACTGGGGAACGGCATTTGAACTCCGCCGCACGGCCAGCTTTGCGGCATCCCTCGGAGAGAGACTCTAAATCGTGCAGTCTGTTGCACGCAGAAGAAGAAACAAGTCGCGTAAGGCGAAAATACAACATTTAGTCAAGTAGCTGTCGAACTCACAGAATGAAACTGAACGCAATGCCATTTTTCAGCAAGACCGTATACTCGTAGCATCGTCAGTCCACCGCTCATGGCAAAGGCAGTGAAATTGACAAGAAGAGCGGGGTAGTAGTTGCGCTAAGAAGGATAGCACGCTTTTCTGTACCTCTCTTTGTTTTAACTTTCTGAGCGTGTTTTTAATCCAAACATATCATATCTATATGTTTTTGGAATCAGGAAACGACAAGGAATAAGATGAAAGTGTTTTTAAATTGATTTCGACAATTTAATTTTGATAATAATTTTTATATATTTAATTTTCAGAGCTTGTTTTTAATCCGAATATAACATATTTATATGTTTTTGGAATCAGCAAATGATGGAGAATAAGATAAACGTAAATTTGGATCGTTTTATAAAATGTTTATATTTTTTACAATTTTCAGATTTTTAATGACCAAAGTCATTAATTAATTTTTAAGCCACCAAGCTGAAATGCAATACCGAAGTCCGGGCTTCGTCGAACATTACTTGACCAAAATTTCAACCAATTTGGTTGAAAAATGAGGGCGTGACAGTGCCGCCTCAACTTTCACGAAAAGCCGGATATGACGTCATCAAAGACATTTATCAAAAAAAATGAAAAAAGTTCGGGGATATCATACCCAGGAACTCTCATGTCAAATGTCATAAAGATCGGTCCAGTAGTTTAGTCTGAATCGCTCTACACACACACAGACAGACAGACAGACACACACACACACACACACACACACACACATACACCACGACCCTCGTCTCGATTCCCCCCTCTACGTTAAAATATTTAGTCAAAACTTGACTAAATATAAAAACAAGTCGCGTAAGGCGAAATTACTACATTTAGTCAAGCTGTGGAACTCACAGAATGAAACTGAACGCACTGCATTTTTTCACAATGACCGTAGTCCGCCGCTAGTGCAAAAGGCAGTGAAAGTGACGAGCCTGTTTAGCGCGGTAGCGGTTGCTCTGTGCTGCATAGCACGCTTTACTGTACCTCTCTTCATTTTAACTTTCCGAGCGTGTTTTTAATCCAAACATATCATATCTATATGTTTTGGAATCAGGAACCGACAAGGAATAAGATGACATTGTTTTCAAAACGAATTCGAAAATTTAATTTTAATCATAATTTTTATATTTTTAATTTTCAGAACTTGTTTTTAATCCGAATATAACATATTTATAT
>NW_027128531.1:0-15000 GCF_037325665.1 Littorina saxatilis
CACCTCACGTCACATTTCTCACAGCAGATTACATGCAACATCTCTCTCTCTCTCTCTCTGAATGCAGACATATTAATTGCACACTGTATTTTCAAGGTGCAGTTCCCATACTGAACTCCCTGGTCAAGATTAGCATAATAGTGTCCAGATCAGATGACAATGTGGGGCGAAGTCCACAAGACAAGTGCGCAGCATATAAAAAATCCAATTCCAGAAAGAATGCAGAATGAATGTCAAACAAAACAATTGGATCACTCTGCTTTCTCCGTCAAACCTTCAATCCCACCCCCTACCACCCACACCCCCTACCACCCCCACCCCCTCACACCTATATCCTCCTTCACGTAACCGAGGCAGGAAGTGATTACAGCATGGATGCAGTAAATAGGACAGAGTGACGTCCCCTGCAGTCCCAAGTGTGTGTGCTTTTTGGCGTTGTCTTTTCGGCAAACCTCGGAATTTCTTCGAATATGTACATGCACGTTGTTCCTTCTGATCTAGCTGCATTCTATCTTTCATTTTGTTCGTTTGACATTTAGCCAATTTAAACTAAATGTTTTGTGGGAGACTGGGAATCAAGACGAGGATATGGCGTATGACAACACACACACACACACACACAACACACACACACACACACACAAACACACACACACACACACACACACACATGGAGAAGTATTCAGTTTTTTTCTAACGAATCCGTACAAGGCTCGGCGATGACTGATCAGGGTTTTCAGTGTTGAACTTTAAGTGTCAGGCTGACAAATGACTAAATGTTTGATTTTGCTTCACACGATTTGATCTCCTCCTTTTCTTGGCCCTCTTTTCTTTCGTAGATAAGGTTGTTCGTTTTGACCTTGTGTCTTTCATAAATTCAAGGTTTGAAAATAATATTCTACATGCAAAGAATGTTTATTCCTTCGGGTGTTGAAACATTGCTTTTGAGATATGGTTGTAACCTGGTTTTTCATTTTTTTGATAAATGTCTTTGATGACGTCATATCCGACTTTTCGTGAAAGTTGAGGCGGCACTGTCACGCTCTTATTTTTAAACCAAATTGGTTGAAATTTTGGTCAGGTTGTCTTCGACGACGCCCGGACTTAGGTATTGCATTTCAGCTTGGAGGCTTACAAATTAATTAATGAGTTTGCTCATTAAAGTTGTCATTAAAATCGATTTTTTGCAAACAGATTTAAAATTGATTGCATCGTATTCTTCATGACATTCTGAATCTAAAAATGCATACATATGTCATGTTTACTTTTAAAATGTGATCACAATTAACGAAAATAGATAATTAGTCTTACGATTAAAATTTAAGAAATCGATCCAAAAATGATTTCATCTTATTCTTTATCGTTTCCTGATTCCAAAAACATATAGATATAATAGGTTGTATTCAAAACAAGCTCAGAAAGTTAACACGAAAACAGAAAAGCGCGCTTTCCTGCTTAGCACAACACGCTACCGCGCTATTCTGGCGTGTGCATATCACTGCGTTTTGCACGTGGGAGGTGAGCGATTTCCTTCTCGCGGGATTGACGAAGCTGTACTGTCTTGGTGAAAAAAATACAGTGCGTTCAGTTTCATTCCGTGAGTTCGACAGCTTGACCAAATGTAGTAATTTTGCCTTACGCGACTTGTTTTCTTCTTCTGGGAATCAGCTTTTCTTCTGAGATATTAGGGCTCACAAACGGAGAAGTATTATTATACATTCTATAACATCAAAACTTATCCATAATATATTTAGATCGTTTAGAACCAAATAAATTAATCAATCAATCAATGGAAACATATTTCAATCAATACTTAAACAAATAAGCAGGTATATAAATTCAAACAAAGGAGAAAACAAAACAAAAAACACCATAAAGTAACAAATAGATAAATCGGCAAAAATGGTTAAAAATAAAATAGAATAAAAAACATATATATTTCTCACAAATAATTCATTTCTTCTTAACAACTATTTATAATAATTCAGTCACCTAGATTTTTTTACTTTTTACACTCTTTTTTTTAATTATTATTACATGGTTGTAACCTGATATTCTTTAAAGGCAAAGATCTTCGCGTGTAAAGGATTTGGTTCACCATCATTCTCAGGTCCGGCAAGGCTGACTTCCTTCTGTGCAGAGCTGGATTTTTTTTAAAGTTAGTTTCGTAAAAGCCACTCTTTGAGAAAATAGTTTAAAACAAATAATTCTGCAATCATTCCAAAATTAAAATCAGAGTCACAAAAAGAAGTTTGCGATCTGTATGACTAGCACTATTCAAGAATAATGAGAGAAAAACATTCAGATACCTCCTGACTGTTTATAACGACGTTTGAAAACCCTACAATCGATTTTTGTAATGTTGTTTTTCTGTTGTGCGCTAAAATCTTAAAGTGTTATCTTACATAAAGGTTTTTGGGAACATGAAGCGAGCAGTAAACTCATATCAAATCCAGTTTATTGATCACAAAACCGTGCACACAGCTATTCATGCAGATCCTGTTTCCATGGAGATCACACAACGCCAACGAGAAGGAACAGAGGCTTCAAAAACTGTTCTCTGCATGAAACGGGCAGTAACGTATCGTTAAATTAAGTTTATGGAAAACGAAACCCTATACTCAGCTGGCCATAAAACTCCTCTGCCACACACAGCCGATACGTATTATAACTATAAAACCGTCGCAAAGAGTCCTATTTATGTTTGCTACGTCAAACAAGTATAAACCATTTTTTTCAGCTCTTTTTTCTGCATAGTAGCAGCCACAGAATTTGTCAGCAGCATTTTCTGCTGAAAAAAAAGCAATATTAAAAATATGAAACTATTTTCGATACCAATTGTGATTTATTACAGTAAAGTGTGCTATGAAGCACAGCGCAACCGCTACCGCGCCAAACAGGCTCGTCACTTTCACTGCCTTTTGCACTAGCGGCGGACTACGTTCAGTTTCATTCTGTGAGTTCCACAGCCTGACTAAATGTAGTAATTTCGCCTTACGCGACTTGTTTTTTCTCTTTTTTTGCACAATGGTTTTATGTTATTGTCCTTTGCAGGATACCCAAAACAGTTATTCAAACCCCGATTGAAATCGGTTTTAACAGATCTATGCCGTTACGGATGCAGTCCACAAGAAATGTATTCCGCTTGCTTTTCTTTCTTTTTTTTTTCTTTCTTTTTTGAGTTTACCAAATACAGATTTGTAATTGATAAAGACGTGCATTGTGAAGTTTAAGATGGTTGGAACATTACTGCAGTTCCTAAATCGTCTCAGGACCTGCCTTTTTGTGTGTGTCTGTGAGACAGAAGCGATGTAAACTGAAATCTATTCATCTTAACAATTGGCTCGACGTAACAGAACGACCTCACCATCTTCTTCAGCAAATAGCGAAATAGGAATTATTAGAAGAGAGAAGAAAAAATTGAAAACAAACGAGGACGCGAAACTGAAGTAAACGTTTCAACTATTCTCTTACGCAAGGATCTAGCCTTTTAAATAGTTCAAATTAGGCTAATTGTTTTCAATGTTTCAAGAATACAGGGTAAAATGAGGAATAGATGAGAAATTGATGCTTTCATTGAATGCTGGGTTTGAAGCAACTAGTCGGCGACTGTCAGGAAAGGCGACGAAAGCGCTGATTGGTGGTGCTGATTGGTTGTTGTCTGTCCGCGGAGAATGAAAATAGGACAGGTTTTTATTCCTGTCTCCACACCGGAGACACCTCATCTACCGACTATTCTCCGCAGAATTTCGCTTTCACCGCTATTTTCTACAACGCAACTCTCCCCCATTCTCCGCCATTCCTACCCCACGTGGAAGACCCCCTCTCCCTTACAACCCCCCCCCCCCCCCTTAACTCTTCGTGCGTACTCCTTGGTATGGAGATTAGGTGATTTTCTCCTCCCTTTACAGCAGCATCTGGACCTTTCTCCTTTTCCTATTAAAATGCAGTTTTCTCAAACGGTACTGTCCAGAAATATCGGTGGCGCGCTCTTTAGAAAGCAGAAAACGTGTTGTTGGTTTTTTTCCTGTATAAGTTTGCCTTAATGACTCTTTCGAATGTCTGACTACCTGAGGGTCAACTGACGGATGTAACAAAAGCGTTATATGTCTCGACTCATGATGATGATCCTTTCCATACACAGACTAGCAGTCACCATGGCACGCTTGACCGTAATCTGACTCACGTGGTGTTAAGCCCCAAACAGCGTCTCGGATAGGTGACAGCGCGTGGCTTGCCACGAGGTTGATCTCCTTTGAGCTTGTCCGATCTTACAAAAAAGCATCCTTTACAGGGGTAGGGAGTGCTGTTACCGGAAGATTAGAGTCGGTGCATGCTATTCCTGAGAAACATTGAAGGGCTTCAGAGCCATCTTAACAAGGCCCCTCGTTTTCGTGTGAGTGGGACATGAGGACATATTTATGCAGCGAGTGTAGCTCCGTTGCATGTGTTCATACACGTGAAGACTTCATGAAAGGATTCGAAGAGGCGAGTAATCGATTTTTTTTATTTTCTTCTATTCTTTTTTTTTTTTTAGTTCTTCATATTTCTGTCTTTTTGGCTCTCTGCTGACGGGGTAGCGTTGGTGGATCATGAGACAACTGGGGGCATTTGTTAGATTTCTGCACGCAAAATAAATCTATCTCTCTCTCTCTCTCTCTCTCTCTCTCTCTCTCTCTCTCTCTCTCTCTCTCTCTCTCTCTCTCTCTCTCTCTCTCTCTCTCTATCTCTCTCTCTTTTTAATTTTTAATTGTTCAATTTTATCATTGTGTGTCTGTGCGTCCCAAGGACAGATTGTAAGAAAAGGCGTAGCCTTAAATCTTAATCCTTGTTAAATAAAGTTCAATTCAATCCAATTCAATTCTCTCTCTCTCTCTCTCTCTCTCTCTCTCTCTCTCTCTCTCTCTCTCTCTCTCTCTTTTTTTTTTTTTTAATTTTTAATTTTTCAATTTTATCATTGTGTGTCTATGCGTCCCAAGGACAGATTGTAAGAAAAGGCGTAGCCTTAAATCTTAATCCTTGTTAAATAAAGTTAAATTCAATCCAATTCAATTCTCTCTCTCTCTCTGTCTCTCTCTCTCTCTCTCTCTCTCTCTCTCTCTCTCTCTCTCTCTCTCTCTCTCTTTCTCTCTCTCTCTCTCTCTCTCTCTCTCTCTCTCTCTCGCTCGCACATCTTCTGGCGAAAATAGGAAAATAAAAAAGAAGAAAACTGAAGAATTAATGGACATGAAAAATATCGCCCAATGACTGCACTCGTACTCAAAAAACTATTGGCGTCAACAAATTTCTAAATGATGTCAAATGTTTACGAAATCACTTTGAAAATGATCACTTAATTTATTGCAAGTAAGATGATGATGATGATGATGACAAAATCTCGCCTCACAATGATTATATGACACTCAGAGTACCTAAAACTGCTGAGAACGAAAAACACGTTTTGGGATCAAAATGTCGCGCCACATCTGAGTCTTACGATAATGTTATGGTCTCTTGTTCGTCGGTTCGACTTTTGGGCAAGGTATCCCTCTCACCCTCGACTCTTTGACTCTCGACCAAATGTCCTCGACCTTTTGTACCTGGAAATTGTAAACCTCGACCTTTTGTCGCACACCCATCCGAGTCATATCAGTATTGTGCCTCGTTCGGTACCTACGCTATGCCCGTGGTTTTCCTTCTCATTTATCTGAGCTATGCCCGTGGTGTTCCTTCTCATTTATCTGAGCTATGCCCGTGGTTTTCCTTCTCATTTATCTGAGCTATATAAGTTATCCTTTTTATGTATCCAAACTGTGTCAGTTGCGAACTTGTTTCAGAATCTGAGTTTTGTCAGTTGCTTGCCTTTTACATAGCTCAGATACTGTAAAAGGCAAGCAACTGACATAGCTCAGATTCTGTAAAAGGCAAGCAACTGACATAGCTCAGATACTGTAAAAGGCAAGCAACTGACATAGCTCAGATACTGTAAAAGGCAAGCAACTGACATAGCTCAGATACTGTAAAAGGCAAGCAACTGACATAGCTCAGATTCTGTAAAAGGCAAGCAACTGACATAGCTCAGATACTGTAAAAGGCAAGCAACTGACATAGCTCAGTATATTTTACAGTATCTGAGCTATGTCAGTTGCTTGCCTTTTACAGTATCTGAGCTATGCGAGTGGCTTGTTTTTCAGGTATCCGAGCTATGTCAGTGGTTTGCCTTTTCGTGTATCCGAGCTATACCAGTTCTCCTTTTTTACAGTATCCGAGCTATGCCAATTTGTTTTCTTTTAATGGATTCAAGCTATGTTGCTGGTTTGCCTTTTGCCGAGCTGTGTGCCAGTTGTTTGCTCTATTCAGTATCATAGCCATTCCCGTGGTTTGCTCTATTCAGTATCATAGCCATTCCCGTAGTTAGCTCTATTCAGTATCATAGCCATTCCCGTAGTTTTCTCTATTCAGTATCATAGCCATTCCCGTAGTTTGCTCTATTCGGTATCATAGCCATTCCCGTGGTTTGCTCTATTCAGTATCATAGCCATTCCCGTAGTTTGCCAATGTATGTATCCGAACTATGTCAGTTGTTTGCCTTTTAGATATCTAAAGTATGTTAAAGGCACAGTAAGCCTCCCGTAAACCATCACAGATACGGTCAGGCTTTTACACACAGTACAAACACCCTTTCATTTAAACACTCACCGATTGAGAACATCCTAGGTGCCCTCCGTAAAGAGCGAACAATTTTCAAAGAATTTATTTTTGCGTGGTTTATCTTACCCCTGAGCCATCGTGAACCCGTGTGATCCAGTTTCCCTTTTTCACAATGTAGTCGTCAGTTAGTCATTTGAATGCGACTCGATGTGAGCTTATTTACAATAGCACGTTTTTATGCACGAAACAAACGGCTGTGGTTCACAAGAACTCTAGCGATGGCTTTTGACTGTTGAGAGGAACGGCGATATGCATAAACCGTCGTCTGCTACGACCCTTGCGTGACCCTGCTTCCGGGCTTTTCTTTTTTCAAACTTTCACAACTTCGAATTGTACTGATCTTGTCTTGATGAAAAAAGAATTCTTTTATGATTAAAGAATGTTTATGTAACAAGCTGTCAATTTATTATTTAGATTTTATTAGTTAGGTCCAGCTGAAAAACGCACCACTGTCCAAAAACATTTTGATAATCATCGATCCACGACTATTGCCAGTTTACATCGATAGAATGAGACCCGAAGGGAAGTAACTCATGTTTGACCTGAGTTCAGGATGGGTCCAAAAAGTGTTCGAGACAATCTGCAAAATTAATTCTTTAAAAATTGCTCGCTCTTTACGTAGGGCACCTAGGATGTTCCCGTTTAGTGAGCGTTCAAATGGAAGGGTGTTTGTACTGTGTGTAAAAGCCTGACAGTAGTCTGTGATGGTTTACGGGAGGCTTACTGTCCGGGCGTGATTTCCGGTATTGAGTATTCATAACAGCCGTCCAGCACCAAAACGAGGCGCCATTGTTGTAGAGGAGCAAGTCCACGAAAATAAATTCTTTGAAAATTTTTCACGCTCGACAGAAAGCAGCCAGGATGTTCCCGTTCGGTGAGCGTTCAAATGGAAGTATGCTTGTACTGTATGTAGACGCTCGGGGAGCTCTGTGATGGTTTACGGGAGGCTTTCTGTGCCTTTAAGGTCATGTTAAGGACGTTTCACAATGCTGAAGGGATGTGTCCGTTCTCTACGATTCCAGTCAATTGACGGACTTGCCTCTATAAGCGTTTTTTTTTTTTGGAAAGGCGGCGCCAGCAAACCGGTGGTTGTGGCATCGGGGTTGGCGCCTGTTGTGAAATCGTTCTCCTGTCATGCTATCAAACTCTTATTTGCCGGGAAAGGGGAATCTAGACAAAAATGGTGACACTCGAATTAGGAGGTAGCCAGGTGATGGTTAGGGTTAGGGTTAGGGTTAGGGTCATCCGCCTATGCGGGCAGGGGGGTGGGGGTTGCGTGTGTGGGGGTTTATGCGTGCGCTCGCGTAGAAGCGGTAGCAGAAGCACGCTCGCGTAGAAGCGGTAGCAGAAGCACGCTCGCGTAGAAGCGGTAGCAGAAGCACGCTTGCGCATGTGAGTCTATTTGCGTGTCCATTTGGATAAATGCACAGTAATCAATCTGCCACTGGCAAAGTATCAGATGCAGGAAGTGTTCAAAACTAGTCGTAATTATACTCCTCATAGCGGCAAAGTATCAGATGCAGGAAGTGTTCAAAACTAGTCGTAATTATACTCCTCATAGCGGCAGCCGTCAAGACAGCGCTCAAACTCCCAATGAATGTGTACCCATTTGCATGCACACACACACACACGCGCGCGCACACACGCGCACGCACGCACACACATACACCCACACACGCACTCACACACACGCACTCACACACATACACGCACACACGCACGCACACACACACACACACACACACACACACACACACACACACACACACACACACACACACACACACACACACACAGTTTGATAGGATGACAGAAGAACAATTTCTGATCACAAGCTATTCCCGTGTAGTCACGACCAGCCTAAATCTCGCAGCTGAGATCGAACTCTTGGCAGCCGAGACTATAACATGTCTGGACAGGAAATAAACTCCAGAGATGACTTGCTATTGACCTTCGTGGTTGCGTATCGACGTATCCGAGTCAAAGATTAAACATACATTCCTTCCGGTGGAAAAAACAGTGTAAACAATTTCATATCTTCCCAGGCCATTACATAGAATGAGAGTCCTTCTATTCTTGCTAAAACTCAGCTGACGGATTGCGTTTTGTGCAGTTTAAATGTTTTATGAATTAATTGTGCATGGAATAGATACTCGTGTGTCTGGGAATGTTTATCCGATGGTTTAACGCTGCTTTAACCACTCGAGATTTAACTAGGTTTATATGCTGCCATCAGCCTTTCTTTATTTCGGATGTGTGTAGACTCTCTCACCGAAGAGCCGTGCAATAGAACTGGCTTATTACCAAAACCTAACAGCAGAACTGTTACATGGTGATTTGTAGAAGTTGGTTGATTGAATGACGCGTTGGTTAATAACGGTTTTTTTCTTCCTCTCAAAGTTATAAATTATGCATTTTGTGAATCATTCTCGAATGACATTTGCCATTTGGAAAATAAACCGATTTATCCAGAAAAAAGAGTACTCACAAGGACTGTGATAATGTAGGGGAAGGGCTCCAAATATGGACCACTTTTTGTTTCATGCTAATAACTAGCTTGTTTTCTTGCGAAAAAGTTTCATTTTGTGTTTGGTAGTCCTTCTCTCTTAGGTGAACCGTTAGGCCTAATTAGAGTGAAATAGCTTTGATAGACATTCAGCAAAAATTAAATACAGAACAAAATCACAAATGGTCCATATTAGGCGCCCATGCTCCTAATATGGACCAGTGAAGCGGCCTTCACGAATCACTGTCAAAAGCCCCCTATACTTCAAAATAACATGATACAACTTGGTGTGCATGTCAGACTAATTCAAATATGCTTTAGATTTATCTGTTTCGGGTTGATGAGAGCATTATTTGAAGCACACCAGGAAACTAAAGCTAAGGAAGCATATCAAAAACAGAGTGAAAATAAGTGAAATTATCAACTTCCACAAAAAGAAGACAATTTGATATATTGTTTTGAAAGCTTGAAGGCTAGTTATAAGTTATTTTCAGCAAGCTTCTTAATGAATTAATGAAAATAGCCTTTAGCTTTTATTTTCTTCGATTTGCTGAAGGTGGTCCATATTAGGGGACTCACACATACTTTGAGATTTTGCTATTATTGTTTGTTTGCAGTAGAAACTCGGGGTCAAAACTGCTAAAATGTAACAAATACGGTCTTAGCTGTAATATATAGCCATTTTTGTGTGATAAAAGCTTTGGCTGTGGACAGACACGAGTCCGTTTTAGGCGTCAAATTTAGAGTGAACGCTGCCAAAAGTGAAAAAAAAGAGAAAAAGGCTAACGGTTTTGAGGTTTGTGTTTCTGCAACTGTTTTGACATGTGCAAGTTATCCAGAGAGGGTGAATACAGCGAATGAAATTGTTGTTAGCGCTCTAGCGCCGTTAGTTTGTCAGATCAAGAGGTGGTCCATATTATGAGCCGGTCCATATTAGGAGCCCTTCCCCTACCGCTTTCAGAAACTGTACTGTCTCATTGTACATGTCAGCAAGAAAACTGTCTGGCTGCAGTGGTGAAAGACACTTGACGTTAATGAAACGTGTCTAATAACTTCAGCAACAAGGAGGACAACTGTGGGTTTAACTGATCAATGAAAAAACCGATACGTTCGAATTAAATGACGTCACATTACGCGCAACCGGTCATTTAAATGATGTACGCACTTATCTCAAAAGTGCAGACGAACGCGGAACCAATCTGATCGTTGACCCAGACCCATTCTCTCTGATCGTTGACCCAGACCGATCCTCTCTGATCGTTGACCCAGACCCATCCTCTCTGATCGTTGACCCAGACCCATCCTCTCTGATCGTTGACCCAGACCCATCCTCTCTGATCGTTGACCCAGACCCATCCTCTCTGATCGTTGACCCAGACCCATCCTCTCTGATCGTTGACCCAGACCCATCCTCTCTGATCGTTGACCCAGACCCATCCTCTCTGATCGTTGACCCAGACCCATCCTCTCTGATCGTTGACCCAGACCCATCCTCTCTGATCGTTGACCCAGACCCATCCTCTCTGATCGTTGACCCAGACCCATCCTCTCTGATCGTTGACCCAGACCCATCCTCTCTGATCGTTGACCCAGACCCATCCTCTCTGATCGTTGACCCAGACCCATCCTCTCTGATCGTTGACCCAGACCCATCCTCTCTGATCGTTGACCCAGACCCATCCTCTCTGATCGTTGACCCAGACCGATCCTCTCTGATCGTTGACCCAGACCCATCCTCTCTGATCGTTGACCCAGACCCATCCTCTCTGATCGTTGACCCAGACCCATCCTCTCTGATCGTTGACCCAGACCCATCCTCTCTGATCGTTGACCCAGACCCATCCTCTCTGATCGTTGACCCAGACCCATCCTCTCTGATCGTTGACCCAGACCCATCCTCTCTGATCGTTGACCCAGACCCATCCTCTCTGATCGTTGACCCAGACCCATCCTCTCTGATCGTTGACCCAGACCCATCCTCTCTGATCGTTGACCCAGACCCATCCTCTCTGATCGTTGACCCAGACCCATCCTCTCTGATCGTTGACCCAGACAGATCCTCTCTGATCGTTGACCCAGACCCATCCTCTCTGATCGTTGACCCAGACCCATCCTCTCTGATCGTTGACCCAGACCGATCCTCTCTGATCGTTGACCCAGACCCATCCTCTCTGATCGTTGACCCAGACCCATCCTCTCTGATAGTTGACCCAGACCCATCCTCTCAGATCGTTGACCCAGACAGATCCTCTCTGATCGTTGACCCAGACCCATCCTCTCTGATCGTTGACCCAGACAGATCCTCTCTGATCGTTGACCCAAACAGATCCTCTCTGATCGTTGACCCAGACCGATCCTCTCTGATCGTTGACCCAGACAGATCCTCTCTGATCGTTGACCCAGACCGATCCTCTCTGATCGTTGACCCAGACCCATCCTCTCTGATCGTTGACCCAGACCGATCCTCTCTGATCGTTGACCCAGACCCATCCTCTCTGATCGTTGACCCAGACCGATCCTCTGATCGTTGACCCAGACCGATCCTCTCTGATCGTTGACCCAGACCCATCCTCTGATCGTTGACCCAGACCGATCCTCTCTGATCGTTGACCCAGACCCATCCTCTCTGATCGTTGACCCAGACCCATCCTCTCTGATCGTTGACCCAGACCCATCCTCTCTGATCGTTGACCCAGACCCATCCTCTCTGATCGTTGACCCAGACCCATCCTCTCTGATCGTTGACCCAGACAGATCCTCTCTGATCGTTGACCCAGACCCATCCTCTCTGATCGTTGACCCAGACAGATCCTCTCTGATCGTTGACCCAGACCCATCCTCTCTGATCGTTGACCCAGACAGATCCTCTCTGATCGTTGACCCAGACCCATCCTCTCTGATCGTTGACCCAGACCCATCCTCTCTGATCGTTGACCCAGACCCATCCTCTCTGATCGTTGACCCAGACCGATCCTCTCTGATCGTTGACCCAGACCCATCCTCTCTGATCGTTGACCCAGACCCATCCTCTCTGATCGTTGACCCAGACCCATCCTCTCTGATCGTTGACCCAGACCCATCCTCTCTGATCGTTGACCCAGACCCATCCTCTCTGATCGTTGACCCAGACCCATCCTCTCTGATCGTTGACCCAGACCCATCCTCTCTGATCGTTGACCCAGACAGATCCTCTCTGATCGTTGACCCAGACCCATCCTCTCTGATCGTTGACCCAGACCGATCCTCTCTGATCGTTGACCCAGACAGATCCTCTCTGATCGTTGACCCAGACCCATCCTCTCTGATCGTTGACCCAGACCGATCCTCTCTGATCGTTGACCCAGACCGATCCTCTCTGATCGTTGACCCAGACCCATCCTCTCTGATCGTTGACCCAGACCCATCCTCTCTGATCGTTGACCCAGACCCATCCTCTCTGATCGTTGACCCAGACCCATCCTCTCTGATCGTTGACCCAGACAGATCCTCTCTGATCGTTGACCCAGACCCATCCTCTCTGATCGTTGACCCAGACCCATCCTCTCTGATCGTTGACCCAGACCCATCCTCTCTGATCGTTGACCCAGACCCATCCTCTCTGATCGTTGACCCAGACCCATCCTCTCTGATCGTTGACCCAGACCCATCCTCTCTGATCGTTGACCCAGACCCATCCTCTCTGATCGTTGACCCAGACCGATCCTCTCTGATCGTTGACCCAGACCCATCCTCTCTGATCGTTGACCCAGACTGACCCTCTCTGATCGTTGACCCAGACCCATTCTCTCTGATCGTTGACCCAGACCCATCCTCTCTGATCGTTGACCCAGACCGATCCTCTCTGATCGTTGACCCAGACCCATCCTCTCTGATCGTTGACCCAGACCCATCCTCTCTGATCGTTGACCCAGACCCATCCTCTCTGATCGTTGACCCAGACCCATCCTCTCTGATCGTTGACCCAGACCCATCCTCTCTGATCGTTGACCCAGACCCATCCTCTCTGATCGTTGACCCAGACCGATCCTCTCTGATCGTTGACCCAGACCCATCCTCTCTGATCGTTGACCCAGACCCATCCTCTTTGATCGTTGACCCAGACCGACCCTCTCTGATCGTTGACCCAGACCGATCCTCTCTGATCGTTGACCCAGACCCATCCTCTCTGATCGTTGACCCAGACCGATCCTCTCTGATCGTTGACCCAGACCCATCCTCTCTGATCGTTGACCCAGACCCATCCTCTCTGATCGTTGACCCAGACCCATCCTCTCTGATCGTTGACCCAGACCCATCCTCTCTGATCGTTGACCCAGACCCATCCTCTCTGATCGTTGACCCAGACCCATCCTCTCTGATCGTTGACCCAGACCCATCCTCTCTGATCGTTGACCCAGACCCATCCTCTCTGATCGTTGACCCAGACCCATCCTCTTTGATCGTTGACCCAGACCGACCCTCTCTGATCGTTGACCCAGACCGATCCTCTCTGATCGTTGACCCAGACCCATCCTCTCTGATCGTTGACCCAGACCCATCCTCTCTGATCGTTGACCCAGACCCATCCTCTCTGATCGTTGACCCAGACCCATCCTCTCTGATCGTTGACCCAGACCCATCCTCTCTGATCGTTGACCCAGACCCATCCTCTCTGATCGTTGACCCAGACCCATCCTCTCTGATCGTTGACCCAGACCCATCCTCTCTGATCGTTGACCCAGACCCATCCTCCCTGATCGTTGACCCAGACCCATCCTCTCTGATCGTTGCACACTGCGGTTTCAAATATCCGTTCCCCAAAACGACATTTTACTGACAACTTTAACAACAAGTAGGCCGACGATGGATTTCTCCCCGAATCGACGGCTTCAATGACGGATGGATTTCCCCCGAATCAACGGCTTGAATGACGGATGCATTTCCTTTAAAGTGCAGACGAACGGAACTAATCTGTATAATGGGTGTAGACGGTTCCTCTTGGACAGTGACATACTGCAGTTTCCATTGTCTAACAGGCTGCGCAGTATTGTGTGCTATTTATTTTAGAACAGCAGAATTTTCGATTATACAGTTCCATTAGAAGCATCGCTTGGGTATGAAGCTTTCACTCTCAGTGATCTAGTGCCACCCACACAGACTGTCAACGCTGATGGAAGAAGGGTTGCTAATTCCCCACACAGTGTCCAAGTACAGTAGACAACAAGAAAATGGCAGTCACACATTGTGTATAGCTCTTATTTTTTAATTAACGGTTGAAAGGGACGACATCTAAATGTATCTTATGTGGGCAATGTGGGTAACCTGAAAGTAATGTATTTGTTAATACAATACTACAGCCATGATGGGTTAGGAAATTGGTTTCTTTCAGACTACAATTACGGCCATGCTGAATACGACAGTCTATTTGTTCTAATATCGCCAAAATAAATAAGAAAGTAGTTTGGTCCCTTTAGGATTGATTTCGTATGATTCTGCCTAGCTTTAGCTATACAGTAGCGCAGAGAAGACTATGTGCCGCCATGTTGGATTTGCTACACCAGCACAGAAAGGTTCTGTATATAATATAGATGTTTCTTTCACGTTAATATTTCATTCCCTTATTTGGTTTAGGGAAACTATTATTTCCAAAGCAAACGTTACTTTTTACAGATGCCACTATCGCTAAGTATGATCTTTTTCATGTCGCAATATGTCCCTTTTTTCCGTTCAGCAAAACTATTATTTCCAAATCAAACGTTCCATTTCCAAGATTTCTGTTGCTTTCGTTTGTTGTCAGTCTTATCAGATTTATTAGACGTAGAAAT